>NW_026059721.1:0-38181 GCF_023721935.1 Panthera uncia | reverse complement strand
GCTTCCCCCAGAGCTACTTATCTTTGAGAGAGGCAGGTGGAGCCCCAGAAGTCACACAGCATTATTCTATTCATTAAAAACAAGTAACTAAATCCAACCCGCATTCAAAGATAGGGGACTTCGGAGAATCGAAAAATGCGTGAACCACCACATAGATAAAATAAAAGCTAATGGAAACACAAGGAAAACCTCATAAAAATTCAATTATGTTGAGATATTTTAACATATCCTTTTCAGAATGGAACAAAATGAACAAAAATAAGGAACTTAGAGGAAATGAATCAATATACTATATTGAATATACATACATAGACCCTTACATTCCTCAAAAAAAAAAAAAGAGAGAGAGAGAGAGAGAGAGAGACATATATCTTTTTTTTTTTTAATTTTTTTTTACATTTATTTATTTTTGAGACAGAGAGAGACAGGGCATGAACAGGGGAGGGTCAGAGAGAGGGAGACACAGAATCTGAAACAGGCTCCAGGCTCTGAGCTGTCAGCACAGAGCCTGATGCGGGGCTCGAAGATCATGAGATCATGACCTGAGCCAAAGTCAGAAGCTTAACCGACTGAGCCACCCAGACGCCCCAAGAGACACATATCTTTAATGATGAAATAATTTTTTAAAAAAGTGACTCGGAGTAAAAATATCTAGCAATATATGTGCAGGCATTATTTAAAAATTCATTATGTCAGGAACTGTTCTAAGTACTTTACATGTAATAATTCATTTCATTCTCATAATAATTAATGAAGTAGAATTATATAACTACTTGGAAATGAACAAACACACCCCCACACCCCCAGATTATCTTTGGTCCAAAGAAGGAATAAAAACTGAAATTATAAATGGGAGTGGATATTCATTCATGTGCACTGATAACGGCTATATTGATGTTAATGGCTCGCATCCATCCTGATTGGTAGGTGCTCACAAATACTGGTTGTTCAATATTTTTAATATCACTCCCATCACAAACTACCTATTCTTTTTTTTTTTTTTTTAATATTTATTTATTTAGGAGAGAGAGAGAGAGGGCAGAAAGAGAGGGACACAGAGAATCCTAAGCAGGCTCCACTCTGCCAGTGCAGAGCCCAATGTGGGGCTCGAATCCATGAACCGTGACAGCCTGACCTGAGCTACAATCACAAGTCGGATGCTTAACTGACTGAGCCACCCAGGCGCCCCGTATCACAAATTTATCTAAAACGCTTTGAAAAAAACACTTCAGAACAAAAGCTAAGAAATTCAGCAGAACCTGAACTCAGAGGCAAACTGAATGTCCTTACTATTAAAGAAGAGAAGCAAAACTGAAAGAACAAAATTAGAATTAAGAAATTCTAATTAATGAGTTAATTTAAAAATGAACTAAGAAATTAGAATAGCGACTGAATATACCAAAGTACAAAGATGGAGTTAATGTGAAGATATTATAACTATAAAAAATAATATAAAGCTGAACATAGTGATTAGAAAGAGGACCAAGCAGTTCATTCGGCATCAGTCAGACAAACATGTCAAAATTAGGTGCAACCGGAGGAAACCCAGAGGCACTGACAAGAGGGTGCACTGACAAGGGCCAGATCTTGAGGTCCAACATGGGTTATGGGAGCAGCAGGAAAACAAAGCACACGCTGTCCAGGGACTTCTGCAAATCCCTAGCCCTCAACATCACTGAGCCTGAAGTGTTACTAATGTGCAACAAATCTTACTGTGGAGATTGCTCACCACGTCTCTCTCCTCCAAGAACCGCAGAACCGTGGTGCAAAGACCAGCCACCCAGCCCATCAGAGTCAGTAATCCCAAAGCGAGGCTGTGCAGTGAAGAACATGAATAGACAGCTTCAGTGCATGTCGTGTTTGTGTTAATAAAACCATAAAACTACAAAGAAAAAAAAACACAACTCCCTAGAACGCTTCAACAAAATCATAGGATGCATGATGACACTAAAACCAATCTCATTTCCACATGCTAGCAATGAACATGAAAATGAAATTTAGAACACAGTATCACTTGCAGTCACTCCAAAGAAAATGAAATACGTATGTATTTTATTTTATTTTTGAGAGAAAGAGAGAGGGAGCACAAGTGGGGGACGGGCAGAGAGAGAGAGAGGGAGACAAGAATCCGAAGTAGGCTCCAGGATGCAAGCTGTCAGCACAGAACCTGACGCGGGCTTTGAACCCACGAACCGTGAGATCATGACCTGAGCCAAAGCCGGACGCTTAACCAACTGAGCCACTCTGGTGCCCCATGAGGCATATGTTTTTTAAAAGTGTGAACAAAAATAAATAAATAAATAAAAATTAAAAATAAAAATAAAATAAAATAAAATAAATAAATTAAAAAAAAGCGTGAACATGATCTGTTCTGAAAATTATGAAAAGTGGTAAAATTTTATAAATCAAAGAAGATCTAAATAAATGAAGTGGCATATGGTGTTTGTGCACAGAGAGACTAAACACTGTAGAGATGTCGCTTCTCCCCAAATTGATCTATAACTTTAATGCAATTCCTATAAAAATCCCAGCAAGTTTTTTTGTTGATGTAGGCAGGCTTATTCTAATATTTCTATAGGAAGCAGCAGGTCCTGGAATTGCTAAAACAACCTCAACAAATTGTTTTGAATAAAATGGGAGGAATCACTCTACCTGATAGTAAGGCTTGCAAAATAGCTGTGGTAACTATGAGAGTGTGGTATGGATGCAGGGAAAGACACACAGTTTAGTGGTACAATGTAAAGAACTGGAAATAGACACACAAATATGCGCAAGTGAGTTTTGACAAAGATGCAAAAGAAATTCACTGGATGAAGAATAGCCTTTTTAATAAATGGTGTTGGAACACACAGATCTGCAAAGGAAAAAAAAATCTGGACTTAAATCTCGAAACATGATACAAAAGTTACTTCAAAATGGATTTCATGCTTGAATGTAAAATGTAAAATTATAAAACTTTTTGAAAAAAAAAAACAGGGAAAAATCTTTGGGACTTAGGGGTAGGCAGGGTTCTCCCACTTAACACCAAAAACGTGAACCATAGAAGGAAAAATGAATGAAATTGACCTCATCAAAATTTAAAAAAAAATTTGCTCTCCCAAAGCCTGTGTGAAGAGGATGAAAAAGTCAACTACAGACTAGAGGGAAATGTTTCAAAACCACGTATCTAGTGAAGGATTCACATCTAGAATATATTAAGATCCCTTTGAACTCAGTAAGAAATCAAACAACCCAATTACAAAATGGGCAAAGATATGAATAAACATTTTACTAATGAGGCTCTATAAATATCAAATAAAGCACATGAAAAGATGTTCAACATCATTAAGCATCAGGAAAATAAAAATGAAATCTGCAATAAGGTTTCGCTACATGCATCTCAATATTGCAAAAGTAAAAATTACTGGTAACACCAAATGCTGACAAGGATGTGAAGAAACAGGAACCCTCACGCATTGCTGGTGGGAATGTAAAATGTTTCAGCCACTCTGGGAGACAGTTTGGTAGTTTCTTATGAAACTAAACATGCAATTACCGTACAACCCAGCAACTGCACTCCTGGGCCTCTATCCCAGAGGAGTGAAGACTTATGCTCACACAAAAATTTGTATGTGAATGTTCAGAGCAGTTTTACTCCTGAGAGCCGAAACAACTGGAAGGAGCCCAGATGTCCTTCAGTAGGTGAACGGTTAAACACACTGTGGTACGTCTATACTATGGAATACTACTCAGCAATAACTAGGAATGAACTCTTGGTCTGTGCAAAACCACTTGGGTGAAACTCCAGGGAATTATGCTGAGGGGGAAAAAAACCAGTTCCAAAAGATTACATATTATATAAGCCCATGTGCATTCCATTTTTGAAATGACAAAATTACAGAAATAGAGAACAGTTTAGTGGCTCCAGAGGCCAGGGAAAAGGAGGTGGCTGTGGTTATAAAAGAGGAATATGAAGGATCTTTGTGGTAATAGACTTATTCAGTAACTTTTTTTCCTTTTGTTGAGTATCTTGACTATGATAGTGGCTGTAGGAACTTGCGTGTATAATAACATTGTATAGAACAAAATATACACACACACATAAATAAATAAAGGTAACCCTGGGGAAATCTGAATACAATTGGCAGATTGTAGAATGTCAATACCCTGGTTTTAATACTGTGCTATATAGTTTTGTACTATGTTACCATGGGGGAAACTGGGTAAAAGGCATGCAGGATGTCTCTGTATTATTACTTACAACTGCATGCAAGTCCATAATTATCTTAATTAAAATTTCAATATAAAATAACTTCAGATTTTATTCAGTATCTCAAAGGGCACAAAAAATATGAGAGAAATAAATGTGTAGTTTTTTTTCCTCAAAACACAAAGGGTCTAAATGAAGAAAAGTAAAAATCTTACTGAAGGACTTAAAACAAGATCTGAACAAAAGGATAGATTTATCACATTCTTGGAATGGGAAGACATTTTTAAAATGGCAACTCTCTGAAAATTAAGATACATATTCAGTGCAATTCCAATTAGAATTCTAACTAGATTTTTTTAAATGAGTGTGAGAGAATGTTGGGTCAAAATATCTTAGAGCTCATATGGAAGAATAAAGCTCTATACACGCAAAGAATAGTGACAGAGAACTTGCCTCATGAAATGTCAGAATGCCATCAAATTTCTGTGGCATTGGTGTGGGACCAATCAGGTCAGTAGACCATCAGAATCCAGAAAAAGTCCTCCAGACATGTGTGAACTTAATACAAGACAAAGGTGGTATTTCTATTTGGAGGAAAAGAATAGTTTATTACCATATGGTGTTAGCATGACTGGTTATCCATCTGGAAAAAAATACAGACATATCCTGTGTCAGACCACATGAATTATAAAACAATAAAAATTATACAAAAATAGCCAGGCAATGACATATGAACTTAGAATAAAAGATCTTCTGAACTAGGATAGGAAATTCAGATTCCAGTTTTCTGGGTTTTTAAAAAAATTTTTTAATGTTTGTTTATTTTTGAGAGAGGGAGAGAGAGAGACAGAGACAGAGACAGAGCATGAGTGGGGGAGGGGCAGAGAGAGAGGGAGACACAGAATTGGAAGCAGGCTCCAGGCTCTGAGCTGTCAGCACAGAGCCTGACATGGGGCTCGAACCCCCAAACCATGAGATCATAACCTGAGCTGAAGTTGGATGCAGTGGCTCCGACTAAGCCACTCAGATGCCCCCAGATTCCTGTTTTCAAAGACATATTTGGAAATATAAAAATTAAAAACTTTTTGAACTAGAGCAAATACCAATTTAACAAATAAATGATGGAGTGGGCAAACATACGTTGCTTATGACAAGAACAGGGCCAATGTCTATAACGTGCAAAGAACTATAACAAATTGATAAGGAAACCCTCCAACACACACACACACACACACACACACACACACACACACCTGCCCCAAGTGGGCAGACAATGTTCATAGAAAAGAAAATGCACAATGCCAAAAAAATTCTCAGACTCACTAAGGGTCAGGGAAATGCAAATGAAAATAGCCATGAAATGCTCTCTTTATTAATTAGACTGTCAAAAGTTAAAAGGAGTGATAATACCTATTTTTGGCTGGGCCTGGGAGAAAGAATTACTCTCATACATTTATGGTGTGAATGTAAAGTCTTTTGGAAAGGAATCTGGCAATACTGATTAAAATTAAAACGACACACATCTTCAACCTGGCACTCCTTTTGGAAATCCATTTCTTAGAAATAAAAGTCCCCAGGCTATATGCACAATGGTGTTTACTGTAGCATCATTCATAGTTAAAAATATTGAAACAAAGTGAGAGAGGAATGGATGGGTATATTGCACGCATTCAGACTGTGAAATATTATGCAGCCACGAAGAAGAACACATTCACATTCTGCCAGTCCACATAAAGAGATTTTTTTTTAAATGTTTATTTATTTTAGAGAGAGCGCACGCACTCAAGTCGGGTGGGGCAAAGAGAGACAGAGAGGGAACAGAGGATCCAAAGCATGTTCTGTGCTGTCAGCACAGCATGTGGGGCTCGAACTCACGAACCGAGAGATCATGACCTGAGCCAAAGTAAAACACTTAAACGACTGAGCTACCCAGTTGCCCCAAGATAAAGAGATTTTGGTAAGGTTTTATTGCATGATAAAACTAAAGTAGGAAAGCAGAACATATAATATAATATCATTATTGCAAAGCAAAAAATGATTTTTAGATCTACATAACTATGTACAGTTATATGAGTCTGGAGAAAACATAGAAAAATATGCATCATATTGTTCATACAAGTTCCCTGCAGGAGAAAGTGGTGAGACAGAGGAAAGGGGAGTAGGGGACGAGACAAGGAGAAAATGCAAATAAATAGATAAAATGGAAAGACTAAACAAAATTAACATACTTTAGTATATATGGAGTAAACTCTTCTATGTAAAATAATGTGTGTGTAGGAAAGAGAGGTTATGCATAAATTAGAAAATATTGTCATAGATATATATCTACTAACTTGCAGAGAAATCTATGACAACCTGTCAAATGAAAAAATAAGTTAGAACGCACAGACTGAGGGCACTTTAAAAAAATCAGGACACAGTATTAAATCTTTGAAAATCTGGAACTGTATGGATTTTGTTTACATTTGTAAATATATTTCTATATTTCTTTACAGGTAAAGAAATCCCAGTGTATCTGGATATATATTTGTATATGTGTTAACAAAATATTAAAGTTGGTTACCCCAGGGGAGTGGCAGTGAATAAATGGTATTTGGGCAGAGGTGGAAACAGAGGGGATAATTAGCTTTACCTTTTTTTTTTTTTTTAAGATTTTGTTTTTTTAAGTAATCTCTACACCCAACATGAGGCTCAAACTTACAACCCTGAGATCAAGGGTTGAATGGTCTACTGACTGAGCTAGCCAGTTCTCCAGCTTTATCTTTTATATATATGTTTGTTCCATGCTATTTCACTTGTTATTAGAAATATGGGCTACTGCTGTATATTCAAAAAATCAAATAAAGCATTTAAAACAAAATGTAAACCCCAAGTTTTCCCACATGATACCTCAAACATATGCAATAATCTGCTTGGAGAACACATAGCAAAGAGGAATACACTAAATGTTCATTTTGGAGATAGTTGACAGGCATCATTGGCTTAAAATGGATTTACTTTAAGGAACATAAAACTCACAGGGTGAAGAGCCTAGCCAGAGGTGCCCTTGGAGTTGGAACAAGGAGAAAAGGCAGCAGTGAGAGCGTTCTGCTATTCTGGGGAAGGGGCATCCATTCTAGAGTAAGGATGTGCAATGTTTCCTATGGGCCAAGTGGATACCATGCAAAGATATCCTTGAAAGAACTCCATCGAAGAGAACTGTCTGCCTGGGTTAGAAGAGGCAGTGGGTGACACACCAGAGGATGGAAATGATACAGGCCGGACAACAGTGCTGCGTCAGGACATCCAGTGGGAGTTCCAAAGACCTTACTAATGTGCTCTGCAAGAGCCAGCATTGGATGCCTGCCATGCATTAAGTAGCCAAAAAGAATTACAAACATCACCAGATGTGAGAAACAGCCTTTGCTTCTTTTCCTCTAATCCCTTCTGCACCACTGTCTCCAATCCTAAAGAAGTCAAGGGCAGTGGTGGGGAGGAGGTAGAACTAGAACAGACCAGACCTTCACCCACTATGGGTCTGGCCTGAGCTGAGGGCAAGAGAGGAATTCTAAATTGAATGAGGGATTGGAAGGTTTACTGAGATTTGGCAAAAGCCCTAAATTTGCCCTGAAAACTATGGACCCTGCTCAAAAAGTTACTTAAGGGGCGGAGAAGAGAAATCCTACTCTGAGTATGCTTTAAGGAAGTGCTGGTATGTAAAAATCATTTCCTAATTGCACCCATCCAAGTTTAGCCCATTGGATAGCCGGGTTATGCCCATGAAGTCCTATGTCCTTAGCCAGCATTCAAGACCCTCCATCACCTGTCCCTGACATATCTTCAAGTTTATATCTTAATTACTTATTCCCTCTATTCCAAACAACAATTACGTATAACTTCCCACATCCTTGTCATCTCTGCTTTTCTTGATATGCCTTCCTAACCTCCTTTCTGTTTGGTTATACTCCAGTGTTCTTTGAAAGCTTTCCCTTCAAGCCCCACTTCCTCCACAAAGTCTAACCAGCCCAGATTCTTAAGAGCCATTCCTTTCTCTGAGTTCCATATTGCTGATTGGCAATAAAATAAGTTCTTCTGCCCATAAGTACTCTTAGATCACACACCCCAGTTTTCTTTGGAAAATATGTTCACCGTACACCTAGCCTCACTGCTTTATATTGTCATTTATTTTCACGTTTAGGCCCCACCTCTCATTACAGTCTCCTCAAGGGCTGTGTTTCTGTCATGATTATTTGTTTGGTTTATTTATTTTTGTCCCATTGGATCTCCAGACTTCGCAGGCGATAGATTCTTAGTGAGTGTTTGTTAGTGGGGTTTATGTTGCTGATGATTCAGTGGTTGCCCACCTCCTTTCTATGGTCCTTCCCCACTTCCTGGGGACCTCTCTCAAGTGCTTATTGCCCTTAAATATCTTCTGGACTTCCCAATACGAACCAGAAAACTGGATTAGTCACTTAACAACCACTTCCAAAATGCTAGAATGACTAGACCTTATATCCAATTAAAAAAAAAAAAAATTCCCAACTAAATGCAGCACAGAAAGAGAACCAGAAAATAGAAAACAAGGCATCTGGTCATTTCATGGGAAGCAGGGCAGAGATCTGTATAATTCAATGAACCATGAATCAAAACTGTGGACTCGTTTCCTATTTCACCAATGATCTATGGGCTAGGTTTCCAAAAGGGGCTTGTACCACTTTTTCTATTTTTGAAATGGGAACAACAATCTATTTTCCTCTACATAATCAATAAACATACTGAGGAGATGCCTGGTAGAGCACGCGACTCTTGACCTCAGGGTTGTAAGTTCAAGCCCCAGTTTGAGAACAGAGATCACTTAAAAATAAAATCTTAAAAAAAAAAATCAGTAAGCATACTAGTAGAACCAAATGAGATGATGTGACCTGCTTTGCCCTATATAGGTAATTATATATCATTAGCCCTTTGCAAGGTCATCTCTGGACAGATATAGAAATAATTGCTCTAAAAGCATACTGGTTTCTCAAAGGAAGACTTTTTATACTGTTGTCAATTTAGAAATCAAAATTTTAGTCTTTGAAGGAGCACCTGGCTGGCTCGGTCAGTAGAGCATGTGACTCTTGATCTTGGAGTTGAGAGTTGAAGCCCCATGTTGGGCATAGAGATTACTTAAAAATAAAATCTTAAGGGGTGCCTGGGTGGCTCCATTGGTTAAGCGTCAGACTTAGGCTCAGATCACGATCTCACAGTTCATGAGTTTGAGCCCGCTGTTGGGCTCTGTGCTGACAGCTCAGAGCTTGGAGCCTGCTTTGGATTCTATGCCTCCCTCTTTCTTTGCCCCTCCCTTGCTCACGCTCTGTCTCTGTCTCTGTCTCTCTCAAAAAAAATGAATAAAAAAATGTTTTAATGAAATAAAATAAAACAAAATCTTAAAAAAATTTCAGTCTTTCAGTAATAAAATAGCTGGACCATGAATCAACAGTGATTCATTTCAAAGACTTAAACAATGTAAAGAAATCCTTAACTCAAGGTCTTCTTCAAACTTTAGGTTGAAAATCATATCCTAACTTCCATTTTCTGACTTTTTTTCTCCACAAAGAACCTTGTGTGCCCTACGACAGCAGAAGGCAGTTTAAGCACAAAATCAACATTTGCTTCCAAAAGAAGCAAGTAGCCACAGTTTATGCTGAGAAACTACTACTGTATGGAGAAAAATGAAAGATGATGAGATAATCTAGATCATTCAAGAAGACAAGCCCAGAAACTGAATTGTCCAGATTATCTGCCATCATCTGAATCTGCATTGGCTTATTTCACGGATCAATCAGCCAACCCTTCATTTTTCCCCTTGGTTCTTGAAAACCAGTTTAAAGTGTCTAGAGCAATATATTTTTCACAGAAATAGAACACACAGTCTTAAAAATTTGTGTGGAACCCCAAAAGACTCTGACAAGACAAAGCAATCTTGAGAAAGAAGAACGAAGCCACAGTCACCATGCTCCCTGATTTCAAACTGTGGTAATCAACACAGTACGGTATTGGCATAAAAGCAGACTCATTGATTAATGGAACAGAGTACAGAGCCCAGAAATAAACCTATGCATGTATGGTCAATTAATTTATGACAAAAGAGCCAAGAATTTACAATGGGGAAAGGCCAATCTCTCCAATAAATGGTGCAGGAAAACTGGACAACCAGATCACCACTTATCTCACAATATTTAATCCCTTTAGATACTTTCCAGTCCTGATTTCACTTGAGCCCCTTGCAGTGCTGAATACCACTGACTGAGCTCGTTTTGAAATTTTCTCCTTGCTTGGCTTCTGGGGAGATAATACAGAGCTGTGGCTTAAAAGCACAGGCTCCGGAGCCAGACTACCTAATTGTGAATCTTGTCTACACCTTACCAGCTGTGCCACCTGTATCAAGATTATTGAAACGTTCTCTGCCTCCATTTCATTATCTTCACAATAGAGATAATAATAAGCGGCTCCCTCAAAGAGCTGTTGTGAGATGTCATGAATAAATACGTGTAAAACACCTAAAATAACCCTGGCACATACTAAAGAGCATGTGTTTGTTACGATTAGTCTATTCATATTTCTGGTTCATCTCTGAACCCCTCGTTGGGCCTCAGTTGTCCTTGAAGGTTCCGCCTTTTTCTCCCCAGTTCCCCAAGGTTTTTGTTTCCTATGATTCTCTGCTGTGCTTCTCCTCACTCTAGACACTCTCCCCATGGCAATAGCATCCATGTCTCTAGATTAAGTGAGCATTTACATGGTGGAGACTCCTTAGCTTTATTTATTTATTTATTTATTTTTAAATTTTTTTTTTAACATTTATTTATTTTTGAGACAGAGAGAGACAGAGCATGAACAGGGGAGGGGCAGAGAGAGAGGGAGACACAGAATCTGAAACAGGCTCCAGGCTCTGAGCTGTCAGCACAGAGCCCGACGCAGGGCTCGAACTCACGGACCGTGAGATCATGACCTGAGCCGAAGTTGGACGCTTAACCGACCAAGCCACCCAGGTGCCCCGGCTCCTTAGCTTTATTAACCACCCTGATCTCTCCTGGGAGCTCCAGAATTACATTTTGTAACTGATTACTGAACAGCTACATCTACAGGTACCACAGACACCTCAAACTCATGATATCGAAAAGTGAATTAATTCCCTTCTCGCCTCCAGCTTCCTAAGCCCTCACAAATTTCCATAGTCAATGGAGAAACCTAGCAATTAGGGTAAGCACTCTTCATTGTTAATAGCAAAGGGTATTGCAGTGTTAACCCAGTCCAGAAAGAAGGGCCAGGTGCCATTTAAAGTGTTTCAGTGGTAGTCATCCCTCATAGACCATATGAAGGGTTTTAGAACAAAATATGTGTGTCTTCAAGATAAATTTTGAGATACTTAGAGAAAAAGCATATGGCAGTCCAGGGCAGGGAAACTTCCTCTTTTGTCCTCCCACACTCATCTGAGCTAAAGCTCACTCCATCCCCTGTACCCAGCCACAGAATACAGAGGAAGAGGAGGACTTGACCTGGAGCTTAGATCAAGGCTCTACAATTTAACAAACACATAAGAAGACTTGATTTTTTTAGGAAGAAGTGGCACATTCTAGAAAGTGGGAAGGAAGTAAAGACCATCAGGAGGGGAAAGAGTTAGGCCAGAGGGGGCTGAGGTGGGGAGAGAGCAGGGTAACCTCAGAGAAAGTGGGAGTTCTCAACTGGGGACACTGCGAGGATCTGAACAGCAACGCCCCGTGCTCTTACTGCCTAAAAGGGGCTGAACAAAATGGGTCAGGGGCACAAAGCCTGTTTTTCAACCCACTCCAAACCCAATATGGTTTGGATTTATCACTAGTGGCTTTGTGTAAAGAACTATTTACAGGTTCTTCAGAGCTTAGTATTTGTTTATTTCAGGAAGCAATTTTCCAAAACAGAGTCTGGAATAATGGAAGGGACCACCTCCCTTTTGCCTGAGTCACCAGCAGCAGAGGTGTATTTACCATGAAGATAATGAAGCTTCAGCTGTGGGGACACCCTTGAGCCCTTTCCAAGGCCCTTGGAGAGGCAACGTACGCACCTGGTCAAATATTTTTGTAAAATTAAACAGGAACATATTTTTGTATTCTTTTTCCCTCTCCCAACTGCCTATTTCCTGTGCCTATAAAATTATAGAAGCTTCAAGCTTCAAGCAACGTAAAACCTGAGTTGTCTGACTCTCTCACTGCCCACCCCCCCCCCCCCCGCAACAGACTTTGAAAATGACTCCAATATGGACTATGGAACTGTGAGGAATTAACAACTCCCCTAGAGAAACAATAACATTAATCACTAAAAATATTTCCCTTCTGAGAGAATGACTTATAGACACATCTGTTTGGGGCAAAAATAAAAAGCAGAACACCTGTTTATCACATGGGGTTCACTGATATGGGTTAATGGCCCCACATTCCAACCAATCTCCCTTAAAGGCCCTCTTCCTCACCTCATATCTGTCCAATTGTTCACTAGGTTTTATCCATGCTACCCTAGAAATTTGCTCCCCTCTCTCCACCTCCATCAGGCTAAGAACAGTCAGAACTAATATCAGAGCTCATCATTTTTCCCTATGCCACTACCTTGGTCTCCACATGTATCTTCTTGCTTTCAGAATCAATACCTTTATACTCCATTCTCTAATATGATCTCTATGTCTAATATGATCTTTCCAGAAGCAACACCTGATTATATCACTCACTTGCATAAATATGTTCAGTGACTACCATTAACCACAGGTCAACCTCAACGGCCACTCTGCCAAACGGTGTTACGTTTCAGCTAATGCCAAGATTTCCCAAGTGCATGTAGAGGATGTTAGGTTATTTTAATTATTTGTCACGTGGATGAATTATTTCATTTTAATAATCATTTTAATGTGTGCTAGGAAACTAAAACTAGCATATCAAAGCCATGATTTCATGGATATCATTGCTTACAAGGGAGTTAAAGCGGGCATCGCAATGGTAACCTGCCTGTTACAGAAATTATAGACCTGGCACTCAAGTGCCAAGGAATAAAGCTTTTACACCAGAGGAAAATGAATGGATGTTCATTTTTTATATGTTTTATACTCATATCTGATTTACCAGAAGTCCCCCCACAAGATATGCGTGATGACCCAGGAGAAGTACATCGTGAAGCAGCTCAAGTTGTAACATTAGGATATAATGGCTGAGCACTTTCACTACCAAATAATGAAAGACATGAATCCTCAGATTTGGGCATCACAAGAAGTACTAAGAAGGTTAAATAAAAATGCATAGAAACACACAACACACCCTACACATAGAAAAGATGTTCAGGGGTGCCTGGGTGGTTCAGTTGGTTAAACATCCAACTTCAGCTCAGGTCAGGATCTCACAGTCCGTGGGTTCAAGCCCCATGTTGGGCTCTGTGCTGACAGCTCAGAGCCTGGAGCCTACTTCCGGTTCTGTGTCTCCGTCTCTCTCTGCTGCTCCCCGCTCATGCTCTGTCTCTATCTCTCAAAAATAAACATGAAAAAAAGATATTTAAAAAAACGAAGGAAGTGGAAGAATGCATAGAAAAAGCAGAGTAAATAGGAGGCACAAAGTAAGATGGTAGAAATAAATCTAAACATAAATGGAGATAATCTGCTCAAATAGCAGACATAGATTGTCCAGTGAGACTTCAAAAATCAATTTGATACAGCGTATAAGTGTTGGGCAAAGTAACATGGACACACATGTTATAAACTGAATGCTGTGTCTCCCCCCCGCCCCCAACCCAAATCATACGTGGAAGTCCAACCTTTGGTGGAAAGAATAAGGTTAAATGAGGTCATAAAGGTGGGGCCCTGGTGTAATAGGATTAGTATCCTTAGAAGAAGAGATAGCAGAGAGCTTACCATCTCTCTTTCCCCGTGTTTGTGTGTGTGGGCATGCACACACCAGGGAAAGGTTGTGTGAAGAGACAGCAAGAAAGCTGCTGGCTGCAAGCCAGGAACAGAGCGCTCACCAGAAACTGAGTCAGCAGGAGCCCTGATGATGGATTAAAAAAAAATAAATACATAAAATAAAATAAAATAAAATAAAATAAATTTTTGTTGTTTAAGCCAGTCAGTCAAGTGTTTTGTTATGGCAGCCTGAGCAGACTAATTAGACCACTAGCTACACATGATGTAAAATTAAAGTATTGCTCATTGAGGAAACGTAGAGGCAGAGAGCAGTGGAGGGTACATGATCTTCCTGTCTTTCATTATCCCACAGAGACATGTGTGTAAGTGGGGGCATTGTAAATGTGTCGCTTAAAAAATCCAAAGACAGGGACTCCCTCTTTATCATTCATATCCTTTGTCCATTTTAGTTTTAAGTTGTCTTTATTCTACTTCGGATTTTCCTCTGTGGATTGTGCGTGACGGGCATGGAATTTTATTTTATTTTTCACATGACTGATCAGTTTTCCACCACCAATCATTGAAAAGTTCATGCTGGGGTGCCTGGGTGGCTCAGTTGGTTGAGCGTCTGACTCTTGGTTTCAGGTCAGGTCATGATCTCATGGCTTTGTGGGTTTGAGCCTCACATCACTGCACTGACAGCACAGGGCCTACTTGGGATTCTCTCTCTCCCTCTCTCTCTCTCTCTGCTCCTCCCCGACTCTCACTGTCTCTGTCTCAAAATAAGCCTTAAATTTTTTTTTTAAAAATTAAAAAAAATCATTCTACATGTTTTCAGGGAAGCTGGAAGGAGAGACATGGAACATCTGGTTGACAATAAAACAATGGGGGCTTTTTTTAATGAAAAAACACTTTATAAAAAAATTTTTTTTAACATTTATTTATTTTTGAGACAGAGAGAGAGAGAGCATGAACAAGGGAGGGTCAGAGAAAGAGGGAGACACAGAATCTGAAACGGTTCCAGGCTCTGAGCTGTCAGCACAGAGCCCAATGCGGGGTTCAAACCCACAGACCGTGAGATCATGACCTGAGCCGAAGTCGGACACTTAACCGACTGAGCCACCCAGGCGCCCCAAAAAAACACCTTTTTAAAAGTAATCTCTACACCCAATGTGGGGCTCAAACTCACAACCCCCAGATCAAGAGTCACAAGAGCCAGCCAGGTCCCCTGGGACCTTCTTGATTGGACAAATGAATAGATGAGGAAGAGAAGCTGGCATTACTAAGGAGCCGGCATCAGCCTGAGCTCTCACTGAGCTGTTTCGCTGAGCTGTCTTCACAGCAAGCTACCTCATGTAGGGAGGTAATGAGCCTCAAGGGTAGCCTCCTTGTCTCTTGTCAATAAGCAAGAAACTTAAAATATAAGGACACCAAGTTTGAAAAGGTAAGATGAGAAAAGATATGCCAGGTAAATGCTAACAGAAAGAAAGCTCCACAATCCAGCCAAAAAGCGTTATTGGGCTCAAGGAGAATAATTATCCAATGTTAAAAGGAAATAATTTTCCAGAAAGACATAATAACTCTAACCTTGTGTGCGCCTAATAACATAGTCTCAGATTATGCAAAGCAAAAAGTGGTCCAAACTACAGGGAGAAACTGAGAAGTCAACAAACACGGAGGAGAAATTTTAATATTCTTCGCTCAGTAATTGATATATAAAGCAGACAACAATTAGAAAAACTACAGATATTTGAAAAACCCACACAGCAAACTTAATCAAATGGATATATGAAGAATTCGTCACCAGTTATTATGGGGCATCCCGACCGGGTGGAGGCCAGTGGTGTGGGTGGTGAAAGAATTCACTCAGGGCAGAATAAGAGAGAAGTTCATTGGATACAGTGAGGTGGGCAGGACAGCAGAGGAAAGACTGTCTGTGACAAGGTGGTGGTGAGGGGCCACAGTTATAGGGTGGTGTGAGGGAATATGGGAACATATAAATTTTCCCCTTTTTGGTAATCTTAGGAACTGTGCCTGGTTGTACCTGGTCAGTTCAGGCCTACAGTTATCTCCAGGTGGGTTGCTTAATGAGCCTGTTTGCATGCAGCTTGGTGGTCAGCTCAGGCCCTTCTGCCTCCATCAAGTTTCCATTGCTCAAGCCTGTTGCCTAAAAATGGCCTCTATGATAATTAGATAAATTTCATTCTTTCCAAGCATATGTGAAACGTATATAAAATAACATCGCAGGGGCGCCGGGGTGGCACAGTCGGTTGGGCGTCCAACTTCGGCCAGGTCACGATCTCGCGGTCCGTGAGTTCGAGCCCCGCGTCGGGCTCTGGGCTGATGGCTCGGAGCCTGGAGCCTGCTTCCGATTCTGTGTCTCCCTCTCTCTCTGCCCCTCCCCCGTTCATGCTCTGTCTCTCTCTGTCCCAAAAATAAATAAATGTTGAAAAAAAAAATTTTAAATACATCACATAGGAGGCCACAAGAAAAATCTGAGCAAATATCAAATCATCAACATCATACATTGGATGTACTCTGAACACAAAGCAGTTAAGTACACATTGTTAATAAAACGAACAACACCACAAAAGTACAAATCTCATACATTTGGAAATTAATTAATGTTAAGATTTTATTCTTTTTTTAAGAAACTTTTTTAAGGTTTATTTATTTTTTTTTTAGCATTCTTTTTTTTTTTTTTAATGTTTTTTATTTATTTTTGAGACAGAGAGAGACAGAGCATGAACTGGGGAGGGGCAGAGAGAGAGGGAGTCACAGAATCGGAAGCAGGCTCCAGGCTCCGAGCCATCAGCCCAGAGCCCGACGCGGGGCTCGAACTCACGGACCGCGAGATCGTGACCTGAGCTGAAGTCGGCTGCTCAACCGACTGAGCCACCCAGGCGCCCCTTAAGGTTTATTTTTGAGAGAGAGAGAGAGAGAGAGAGTGCAGGACGGGGAGGGACAGAGAGAGAGGGAGACACAGAATCTCAAACAGGCTCCAGGCTCTGGGCTGTCAGTACAGAACCCGATGTGGGGCTTGAACTCAAGAACCGTGAGATCATGACCTGAGCCCAAGTCTGACGTGTAACCGACTAAGCCACCCAGGCGCCCTTTAAAGATTTTATTCTTAAGCAATCTCCACACCCAACATGGGGCTTGAACCTGCAACCCCGAGATCAAGAGTTACATGCTCCATGGACTGAGCCAGCCAGGCACCCTTACACTTGGAGATTTAAAAACACGTACCTGTATGTTGGGCAAAATTTTGATAGACTTTAGATGTTATTGTTCATTGTATGTTAAAAATGTTTCTTAATAAAAACACCCTTCTAAATAATTCCAGGGTCAAAAAAGTAATAACATAAAAATACAATTCTTATAACTGAAAAATAATGAATATATTACACATTAGAATTTGTGGGCCAAAGACTAGGGAGTTCTTAGAAAAAAATTTATAACCTTAAATAGTCACATTAGAAAAGAAAAAAAATTAAAAGTGAATGAGTTGGATTCAATGAATAAAGAGAACAATAGTGTACATCCAAAGAAAGTAGAAGGAAGGGAAAAAAAAGAACAGAGATTAACAACACAGAAGACAAAGAGACAATAGATCAATAAAGACAGAAGTTGGTTCCTAAAAAGATTAATAAGATAGCTGTGTTTCTGGCAAAATTGATTAGATAAATAAGAGAAAAAGCACAAAGAAGTGTTTTGGAAACAAGAAGAAAGACAAATACTGAGAAAGACTGAAATAATGAGAAAATGCTATGAGGAAGTCCATGCCAATAAATTTAGAAAACATACATGAAATGGAAAATTTTCCCAGAAAAACTTAACTGATCAAAACTGATTCAAGAGAAGTAGAAAGCCCAAGTAGACTTTCAAACTTTAAATAAATTGACTCGAAGGTTAAAATTCTTCCTGTAAAAACACTCAGTCATGGACAGTTTCACAGGAAAGTTTTACGAAACCTTCAACAAGAAGATAGTTCTATTTTACACAAACTATTTCGGTTACTAGAAAAAGACAGATGTATATGAACACAATTTATAAAGCTGAGATCACCTTCATGTCACATTCAGACAAAGAAAGAACAAACACAAGGAAAATGTATATCATCTCAGTCATGAATATAAATGCAAAAATATGTAAAAGTAGCCCTTATAAAAACTGATAATGTTCAGTCATTCTTAATTAAAACAAATCTAAACTACAAGCTCTTGAAATAAAAAGGAACTTCCTCGATCTGATAAAGGTATCTAGCAAAATTCTATGCCAGCATGGTCCTTAGCCGTGCAGATAGAAACATTACCTTTAAAGTCAAGAACAAACCAAAGATACCAGCTATCACAGCTTACAGTCACCATTGTACTAGAAGTTCAAACCACAGTAGTAAGGCGTGAAGAAAGAGAAAGGTAAAAAATTTTTTAAAAAGAAACTAAACTATAAAAGACTGCACGTGATTAATTATCACAGTTATAGAAAATTCAGAGCATCAGTAAGTTATGAGAACAATAGAGTTTTAAAAAAGTGAACTTTATTTCTCCATAACAAAAAAAAATAGTACCCAAATCCCTGAGATTCTTAGGAGTAAACCTTGCAAAACATGTTAGGGACCTTTTAAGAAAATAATCTGAAACTAATTGAAAGAAGTAAAAGAAGACATGTGTAAATGTAGTGATATATTTTACTCATTAAAAGATTCAACATTGTAAAAAAAAAAAAAGTGTTCAATCGTTTCCAATTAATCTCTGAACTCACTGTCATTCCAACCAAAATCTCTATAGTGTTTCGACAAGTAAATCCTAAAACTTACATGAAGAGATGTTTTGAGGCAAAAGAACAAAATAAAGTAAGTTTCCCTCCCATGTAAGAAAGTGTATTATGGGGCGCCTGGGTGGCGCAGTCGGTTAAGCGTCCGACTTCAGCCAGGTCACGATCTCGCGGTCCGTGAGTTCGAGCCCCGCGTCAGGCTCTGGGCTGATGGCTCGGAGCCTGGAGCCTGTTTCCGATTCTGTGTCTCCCTCTCTCTCTGCCCCTCCCCCGTTCATGCTCTGTCTCTCTCTGTCCCAAAAATAAAAAACGTTGAAAAAAAAAAAATTAAAAAAAAAAAAAGAAAGTGTATTATAAAGCTACGGTAAGAAAGATTGTGGCTATTAGAGTTAATGTTAGTTTAACGATAGGAAAATAGATAAATAGCAAGAAATAAAGACTTGCAAAATAGAACCATTCATAGATGAAAAAGGTATAGGGCGTTACACGTGAGTACATGAGTAAAGAAAGCACAAACTTTTTTTTAAGTTTATTTATTTATTTTGAGAAAGACAGAGACAGTGCAAGTGGGGGAGGGGCAGAGACAGAGAGAGAGAGAGAGAGAGAGAGAGAGAGAGAGAAAATCCCAAGCAGGCTCTGCGCTACCAATGCAGAGCCCGATGCTGGGCTCAAACCCATAAAACCGCAAGGTGAAGACTTGAGCCGAAACCAAGAGTCCGATGCTCCACCCACTGAGACACCCAGGCGCTCCAGCGTGAACTTTTCAATAATTGGTGGAGGAAAAACTGATCAGTCATATGAAAAATAAAATAAAATTCCATGCCTATCACACACAATCCACAGAGGAAAATTCCAAGTGGCATAAAGACAACTTAAAACTAAAATGGGCAAAGGATATGAATAGGGAAGTCAAAGGAGAAATTCAATTACGGTGAACCAAACACACAGAAAACTCACTTGTAATCAGAGAAATACAAATGGTACAAATGCAAATTATAACCAAGCTAGCATCACGTATTAGGTCAGAAAAAAAAAAAAGTGAAACCCTGTGCTGGAATGGATGTGGAACAGGAGACACATACACTGCCGGTGGGAGCCTGGATTCGCATACTTCTGAGAGCAATTTAGAAATGCATATTTAGGTTGAAGGGTGCACCTTCACAATCCTCAGCAGCTCTCATACACATGCCTGAGAAAATAGGCAGAAGAATATTTATTCGAACACCTTTTGCAACAGTGAACAATTAGAAATCACCTAGATATCCGCAAACAATAAAATGGATAAATAAATGGTGGTATATTCATACGAAAAAATGCCATACAACAATCAAAATGAATGAATGTGAGCTAAGCAAGTGAACATGGGCAACTCTCAGCATTGAAAGACGGCATGATATCATTTATATAAAATTAAAAAATGTATGTCAGTACTGTATTTTATTACATATTCATATGTAATAAAACTATAAAAAGACACAGAGGAAAAACAGTTGGTGTGTAACTGCATCCGTGGGAGGCAGAGGGTGAGGATGAAATGGGGATAGAATATATAGAAGGTTTTAACTGCATCTGTAACATTGTATTTTTAAAAAGTTGAATCATGACGTGACTGGCTGGCTCAGCCCAGGAAGCATGGGACTCTTGATCTCAGGATCCTGAGTTTGAGCCCCATGTTGGGCATGGAGCCTACTTAAGAACAAAAGTTTTGGGCGGTGCCTGGGTGGCTCAGTCTATTAAGCGTTCAACTTCAGCTCAGGTCAGGATCTCACAGTTCGTGGGTTCAAGCCCCACATCGGGCTCTATGCTGACAGCTTAGAGCCTGGAGCCTGCTTTGAGTTCTGGGTCTTCCTCTCTCTCTGCCCCTCCCCCACTCGTGCTCTCTCTCTGTCTCTGCCTCTCTGTCTCTCTCTCCGTCTCTCAGAAATAAACATTAAGAAAAAAAATTTTTCAAAATTTTAAGTTGAAGCAAATATGGCAAAATATTCAAATTTGACAAACATCAGTGGTCAGCACTTTATGGTATTATTTTCTGTAACTTTCTGTTATATTCGCTGTAACATATTCCTTAAAATCCAGTAGGAAAATATTTGGAAATAAGGAATTTTTTAATATAGTAAAACCAATGTTGCCTGATTTATAACTTTGAATTGTTATGTTAGTTACTTAATATGATAACTACATATTGCATGATGTTAGAAATATTATTCTAACATTTTGAACTTGAGTAACGATGCGTCTTATACATTGATTTCCTAACAGTGTTTTCTACTTACAGCAAATGAAGAAATCCTTTAAAATCAAACAGTGCCTTCTGAAATTGCTTCACTAGGGTAAAAGAGTGAAGACAGCAGTATTTAATGAAAATGAGGGAATGATAAAGGAAATTCAAACAGGCTGGTGTAGAAAATGGGGTTAGAGAAAGAGGAATCTGCTAAGGAAACAGGAGACACAAATAAGAGGAAAGAGGAAAAGAATTTAAAGACCAACAATAAAGGGAGTAAATTGAAAAGTAATGGAGTGGGTAATTCTTTATGTAATTATAGAAATTACTTGAACAGGCAAATGTAGATGCCAGATGTGATTTAATTTCACTGAGGCCACAGAATTTTACAGTTACTAATGTCTTCTTCAACACCCTTATTTCAAGATGGGGAGGGGTGCCTGGGTGGCTTAGTTGCTTAAGCTTCTGACTTCAGCTCAGGTCACGATCTTACGGTTTGTGGGTTCAAGCCCTGCATTGGGCTCTGTGCTCACAGCTCAGAGCCTGGAGCCTGCTTCAGATTCTGTGTCTGCCTCTCTCTCTGTCCCTTCCCCCCCCCCCACTCAAATATAAATAAAACATAAAAAAATAATAAAATGAGCCATGTTTCTTCTGCTTTAGGTATTTTAATAGATAAGTGACATGGGGAACATAAAAATGGAGAGTTGAGAACTATTGTATTAATCCATTCTTGTGCTATTTCTATTTCTGCTTTTCCAGCAGAACATTCTCTGTAACACATTCCTTAAAATCAAGTAGAGAAAGTATCAAAGAAGAATCTTCTCTAATTAGGCCCTAAAATAAGCTTGCAACCCACAAAGGAGGAACTTGCCTACACACAGTTCCATTGCGATTACTGTGATTTTTTTTTTTAATTTAAAGTGAATTATATCACAGTTAAACAGCAAACCATTTTTTTTTTTTTTTTTTAATGGTTGTTCGATTTGTCTAGTCAGGAGGTAGCTAAAGAAAACCAGCAAACAAAAGTCAGCTTGGTTGGGGGATACACTGAGCTTGAAGTTTCTTAGTTTTGCTGAACTGTAAATGCACCTTATTACCTAATGAAATAAAAGTGCCGAAGTCATGTTGGAGTTTTCCAGATAAACTTCACTAGCAGCTCCGGGAACCTTATGCTTAGCTGGTGACAGACTGGAACATTAAGTGGCTGACAAGACTCATGAATGCCTCTTTGTTTGCACAGAGTTGTGCCCTAGTGAGGACGCTGTCCTGCCCAACACTTGCCATTTAAACCTCCCTTTGCTGAGGTTTATAACTTGGCTGGAACGCTTTATTCATCATACAGCCTTCTGTCAAGGGATTAGGGTTTTTTTCTTTAAATATTTTTAAACAAATTCTGAAAGCAACACACACCAAGTAAAACAAACCACACATTTTATGTAGAAACTGATTTTCTTCCTTCACGAATTATGTTCTCACCTTTTATTCTAAGACTTTTGGGGAACGGATGCAATTGGAAAAGTAGGTGTTTCAGGAAGATCTTTGATCAAAAACCAATCATACTCTTGGCAAGTATTTGTTACATAGTGTAGTTTTAGTTCTAGATTTGGAACCTAGGAAGAGCTATGACATTCCCTTTGGGAAAGTGTCGTGATTTGTTTCCTTTTAGAGAGTTTTCTCTAAGAAAAAGTATCTGGGATCCTAGAGAATCAGTTTAAAAAAAACACCTTGTAGTGAAAACTGCATAATGTTGTTCTGAAACTACAACTATTAATATATATGTTTTAAAAGTTGATGACAAAATAGTTTTTTAAAAGTTCCAGGAAATTGTGCATAATCACGGAAGTGTCACAGAACTCAAAGATTCGACAAGGCTTCTGAGGCCACTTGGCCCATCTTTCCTCCAGGCAGGACTGTTCCCTTCATTCTTTTACTCAGCACTTTCTCCAGTCCCTTTGGAATGTCTAAAGAAACACAATACAGTCCTTTGAATTACAATTGTTATTTTAGCATTTCATCAACTGGGGCAGCTTTGAGTAGAAATGATTTTTCTAAATTGAATGTTGCTTCTAATCTTCATTAGATTTAAATTTAAGGCGGTGACACTCTTTTTTTAAATTTATTTATTTATTTATTTATTTTTTTTTAAATATGAAATTTACTGTCAAATTGGTTTCCATACAACACCCAGTGCTCATCCCAAAAGGTGCCCTCCTCAATACCCATCACCCACCCTGCCCTCCCTCCCACCCTGCCCTCCCTCCCACCCCCCATCAACCCTCAGTTTGTTCTCAGTTTTTAACAGTCTCTTATGCTTTGGCTCTCTCCCACTCTAACCTCTTTTTTTTTTTTTTTTTTCCCTGACAAAGACAGCCCCCATGGGTTTCTGTTATGTTTCTCAGGATCCACATAAGAGTGAAACCATATGGTATCTGTCTTTCTCTGTATGGCTTATTTCACTTAGCATCACACTCTCCAGTTCCATCCATGTTGCTACAAAAGGCCATATTTCATTTTTTCTCATTGCCACGTAGTATTCCATTGTGTATATAAACCACAATTTCTTTATCCATTCATCAGTTGATGGACATTTAGGCTCTTTCCATAATTTGGCTATTGTTGAGAGCGGTGACACTCTTTTTAATGTTGGAATTCTGTCTGGGGATGCTTATTAGCCTGGAAGGCAATTTATAGACTAAGTATTAGTTCCAACATTTACTGTGATTAGTTACCATGTTTCAGAAGAGACAGTTCTGTGTAGAGTCATGCTATAATGAGGTCATCATATTTTTGAGTTTTTATTGCTTTATCACATGCAATTATTCCACAAAATAATTTACTATCCATTTAGATGTTCAGCTGGAAGTGTCTGGTGAAAAAGAGTTTCTTGAAGGAAAGAAATCGAGGCACAAAACACGTTATAGCTGATGGATCCCCAAGAGTATTTGCCAAGAGAGCTATTTAAAAAAGTAAGAGGCACCATCACCTCAGATCAGCAGGCACTCAAACTGAGACTTTCCCTCTCAGATTCCAGCCCCTGTACTCAAATCTGTGCACAAAAGTGGGCATAATGATAACAGCAGAATGAAGCGACCCAAATGTCCATGAAGATGGTAACATTAACTCTGTGGAATATTATGCAGTGATAAAAGGAATGTGCTGGTCTGGGAACATTTCCAACAAGCATATAAAGAACAGTACATGCAGCATGATTCCAATTACTAAACAAAATGAACCTCCACCACCCCCCCCCCCACCAAAAGTAAGAGAGAGTTAAAATGTTTTATTTGTGAGCAACAGGAGTAAATAAACAAACTGAAAATCTTATTATCACTTAAACTACAAACTACATCTTCTGTCTTTTATAACTATTGCTCTTGGAGAGAGAATCCTCCACGTGAACCCTGCTGCCATGTTGTGAGGACACTCAAGCAGCCTTGGAGAGGCCCACTTGGTGAACAACTGAGGCCAAGAGAGTTCTAAGTAGAATGGACAACACTATAAGCAGTTTTACCAAAATCTCAAAATGCAAACTTTCTGAAAAGTGGGACAAATAGGCTTTACTTCTGTGTTTTCAGTGATTCATCCTGTCGCTGTCAGCAAATTTTCTTCTTGGAAAAAGACATTTAGGGCTGTGGATCCATTCTTTTAGTTCTATTCATCAGTAAAAACCAAGTATCTAATTAGACTATCTAGAATCACTGTTTTTATATTGTAGTTGTTTTTATTATTTTTTTAATTAAAAATTTTTTTAGTGTTTATTTATTTTTGAAAGAGAGAGAGAGAGAGGGAGAGAGAATGAGGGAGGGAAGGACAGGAAGGAGGGAGACACAGAATCAGAAGCAGTCTCCAGGCTCTTAGCTGTCAGCACAGAGCCCGATGCTGGGCTTGAACTCACAAACCTTGAGATCATGACCTGAGCTGAAAAGTCAGACACTCAACCGACTGAGCCACCCAGGTGCCCCATATTGTAGTTGTTTTTAAATATTCCCTCAGCTATAAATAAAATAGCTATTTCCTAAAGAGTTCATTTGAAATTCTGTGGTGCCCATCCACAATGGGCACAAAATGAATAAACATTCTAGGAGGATTGGGAGGAGGGAGGAGAAGGAGTATCGGTCTATCACATATAAATCTGTGTTTATATAAGTCATATAAACCATGGAAATGAATATTTCTTAGAGGGAGTAAAATGTAATCCTCAAAGCTTTTTTCTTCTTACCAAAGATCCAGGGTGGTTTATACAACCCTTCCCATTGCTATTTGGGAAGATAAAAGGAGAGGGAGGGAGAGAATGTGGAGGGGAAGAAGGATAAGGATAGGAGGGTAGAGAGGTTGAAAGTAGAAAGTGTGTAGAGGGGGTTGGAGAAGCAAAACAGAGAAGAACATTTGCTATAATGTCATTGGTGGAGAGCAAATCACTCCCCAGGTCCCATCTCCAGGAAGACTTTAGTGACCCCTCCCCCAATGCACTGTCATATCCTTTCACTATTGCTGCATAATTGATTAACCCAAAACTATCTCATGCAGTTTCTCAGGGTCAGAAGTCTAGGGAAAGTCTAGGAGTCACTATGGCTCAGCCTCCCACGAGGCTATTCACTTTCTCTGATGGCCTGCCAGGGACTGGTGGGTGAGCTTCTAAGATGGCTCACTCACATGACTGCTAGCAGGCAGCCTCAGCTGTTCACCAGGTAGACCTCTTTATAAGCTGCTTGAGTGTCCTTACAACATGGCAGCAGGATTTCCCCAGACCAAGAGATCCAAGAGAGAAGAAGCAGAAAGCTGCAATGCCTTTTATGACCTTGTCTCTCCAATGATTAGCTTATGGGCACTGTCCTTTGTGCTTTTTTCTTATTCTTTAGAATTGAGTCTCTTTTTTCCATCCCAAATTCAAGGGAAGGGGAATCAGGCTCTATCTTTTGAAGGGAAAATTAAAGAATTTTGAACGTATTTTAAGCCACCATGTCACTTACTCTCCTTGGGCTGGCAAAGGTGTTCTACTCTCTGCTCTCTTGTGTTGTATGGTAGGTATTACATTTACATCACTGTGACCCCATCATTCTTTTATTCAATTCATAATGAAAATTACTAGTAGAAATAATAACACACACACACACACACACACACACACACACACACACACAGACTATGGCCTGGACTGCACACAGTCAAAGTTGTAATGGATAAAAAATTCCTTAGAGAATCACATCTTTTTAACAAAATTATAGGTATAAAAATGTGACTCAGGGAAATTGAACCTGTTAAAAATAATGGCCACAGAAGAAAACTTACAGTAGCAAGTTGCTGTTAGAATTTGATATAAACAAGAGAGTCATACAAAAAAAAAAATCTTGGTTGTAAATTTACATGGAAAAGAACTAATTCCGGTGAAAATAATCTCAGGAGAACATTAAAAAAAAAATCGAAACAAAATTGGGAATGGTTTAACTACAGAGCAGAGACAGTTGACCAAAGAACGAAATTAGTCTAATGACACTCTCTCCGAAAACACTATCTTCACAATCAGCATTGTTGGTATAATTCTGATTAAAATGCTTGTGTTAGTACATAGAGTAAAATGTTCTAGAGATCAAAACAGTGGAGGCTCAATATTTCTGCAGACCAAACACCTGTGACAGGGGAGCTTGGCCGGCTCAGTCAGTAGAACGTGCAACCCTTGATCTTGAGGTCGTGGATTTGAGCCCCACATTGGGTGTGAAAATTACTTGAAAACAACAAAATGCCTATGACAGTTTATCTACATTAAATGTCTTTTCGGTGGGGTGGCAGTGGATGAATAGCTTTTTAAAGTTTAACATCTAAGGTAGAAACTGGAAATGAAAAGATTGACAGAATTCACTACAGAAAAACAAGTATATCCAAAAAATGCAGTAATTAACATTACATCAAAAGAGAAATGATCACTTGGAAAGATGACTGTATTTGACAGAAAAAGAGTTAATATGTTTAATGTCTATCTCTCACAAATCAATATGAGAAGAAGACAAACACCCTATAATAAATCTTTGGCACAATCTTTCTGAAGGGCAGTATAGCATATATATCAAAAGACATACAGAAATGACTTGGCAATTCACATTTAATTTATCCATACCTAAGAATAATCAGTGAAATAGGCAAAGGTATACTTTTGAGAGCATTCCTTATAGCAGTATTGCTAAAGACAAAAAATATGGAAATAACAAAAATATCCTATAATAGAGGCTTGTTTAAAACCTAAAAAGTAGAGGTGCCTGGATGGCTCAGTCCAAGTCATGATCTCATGCTTCCTGAGACTGAGTCTTGCATTGGGCTCTGCACTGACAGTGTGGAGCCTGCTTGGGATTCTCTCTCTCTCCTTCTTTCTCTGCCCCTCCCCCACGTGTGCTCATTCTCTCTCTCTCTCTCTCAAAACAAATAAAAAACCTAGAAAAAAGTTTTTAAAAATTAAGAATAATACACCCATATGATGAAATTCTATTATGCATTAAGTTGATGTTTTAGATGAGTATTTATTAATATCCCTTGATATTAATATCAGGGTGCTTGGGTGGCTCAGTCAGACTCTTGATTTCAGTTCAGGTCATGATCTCATGGTTCGTGAGTTCGAGCCGGCATCGTGCTCCAGGCTGGCATTGGGGAACCTGCTTGGGATTCTCTGTCTCTCCCTCTCTCTCTCTCTCTGTCCCACCCTCCCCCTCTCTTTCTCTCTCTCCCTCTCTCTCAAAATAAATAAACTTCAAAAAATAATAATATTAATATCAAGGTCTATTAACTATAGTATTACATAAAAGAAACAAGTTATAAGTGGGATGTACAATACAAGCTCGTTTTAGTAAAAAATGAATGAAAGGATAAACAAAGCCTGTCTCTGGGTGATGAAATTATAAGTGTTTATTTTTTCATTTGCTTTTTGTTTTCCTTTGTTTCGTTTCATTTTTTGAGAGAAAAAGTGCTCATGTACAGGAGAAAGAATATTAAGCAGGCTCCATACCCAATGCAGAGCCCACTGTAGGACTTGATCCCACAACTGTGAGCTGAGCTGAAATCAAGAGTCAGATGCTTAACCAACTGAGCTACCCAAATGCTCCAGCTTTTTTTGTACTTTTTGTATTTTTTAAATTAAATTTTTAAGAATGTTTATTCTTTGAGAGAGAGAAGAGAGAGAAAGAGAGAGAACACAAACAGGGGAGGGGCAGAGAGAGGGAGACACAGAATCTGAAGCAGGCTCCAGGCTTTGAGCTGTCAGCACAGAGCCTGACGCAGGGCTCGAACTCACAAACTCCAAAATCATGACCTGAGCCTAAGTCGGACACTTAACCGACTGAGCCACCCAGGCGCCCCCATATTTTTTTTTTTTAAAGAAATGACTGGATTCCTTTTATCATGAGAGAAAAATTGTGTTTTAGGTATAAAAAATGCACTCACTTGCAATTAGAAGGATGTTTTCTAAATTTTTTTTGTATTGAGGTAGTGTTCCTTAAGTTATTTATGGTATTTTCCTGCTTTTAATGAAAAGAAAAAAACATACTTAAAAAAAAAAAGTGCTGGCCAGGATTTGGGAACAGGCTGCGGTTACATCCACCTTCTTCTGATCCCGCCCCCACATTTCTGCTCCCATTTCCCACTCCCACCCCAACTCTAAAAAGTTAACCACACTAGCTAAAGTGGCCCATGGAAGATAAACAATAACATTTATTTCCAGTGAAATAAAAACTTAAATGGTGTAAGGGTATCCAACCCGCTTGAACCAACCGCTCTATGTGGATATTCACAAAAACATACAAGACTCAGTGGGGGAGATAATTGTTTCTATTTGCACACATCCAGGTGGTTCCTAGTACTTCCAATTCCAAACAAATAAAATATTCCATTTTATTTACAAGTGGTCATTATTCTGAATTATGTCCACCAGTGTAATATAACAAGAAATGTTTTAAAATACAGTAAGAAATAGGTTTAAGCAGATTTTAAGTGGATCAGCGAAAGCACGAGAGTATTGCTTCTATTTTAAGGAAACCTCTTTTATTTCGGAATTGTGGACGACTTTCTCAGCACATTTGCTTTTCTTTCCTTTTCAATTCCAGCTTTCATTTTGAATCACCTAAAAGTGAAATGTTTAGGGCAAAAATAACGTTTTGACTTCTCTAGCTTCCATAAAGAATACCATTTTGCATGCCACAAGCTTTTGCCTTTTCTAATTCCCAAGTCAAGCTGTAATTTTCCTCTTCTAGTTTTATCCAGAACCTTTAAATTAGCAACGTAAGAAACTAAACAGGAAGTTACATTTCTCTGATCTGGAAAGTTAGGAGGAAGATGGGCAACAGATGAGAAAACTAAAGTAGGAGAAGGAAGCCACCATATTTTCTTCCCGTTAATCAAAATCATACATTCAGAATTCTCCTATTATCCTGACTGAAAAGACCAAACATCAGAAAGAAGTACAGTATATTTTTTCAGCTGTCTGTAGATCATCATGAAAGGAATGATCATTGCCTGTGTCTACCAATAGTTCCAAATCTATTTTGAAAGAGGTCCACAAAAGTTTAAGCATAGCTAAGTAGTGCTTTAAAGGAAGATTTGATTTACATATTTAGTGGCCAAAAAAAAACCCCACAACAACTTAGCCTTTAGGCCATGACTTGTTCAAATACCAACATGTTTGAAAATACCAACATATTTGAAATTACAATAATAACTGTTTCCATAGCAAATATGATACACAAAAACAACAGATTTTGGCTTTGTTTTTCTGAATGCTGTTTGGAGCCAGTTTTGTTTAAGAAGATAATCTGGAGGTTCAGTTGACTAGAGCCGTGGCCTCCAGACTTTGGGGTTTCACAAAGCAGCCAAGTTTCTTAAATGAATGAATAAATAAATAAACCGGAGAGTAATGAACATAGGGTTATTAACCTTTTGTTTTACCAATGAGGATACAATAAAGCACCATCATAATCAATGATCACCATTATTTCACAAGAGAAAGGACATTTTAACAGGAAAAAAAAAGCAAGAAGGGACTAACCTCATAATAAAAAAAATAAAATAATCCTTAAGAGGAAAAAATTAGTTTTATGAAAAAATTATTACATTTTCTCAGTACATATTTTAATAAAACATAATAGACTAGTATTCAGGAACCCCTGAGAACCACTACAGTATTAAGGAGATCAACTTTCCGTTTTTTATTCCCATATAAGCTAGTTACGTTATATTGATCTGTTCCACGGGTCTAGAATGTGTGTTAATATATATATTTTTTTTGTCTGTTAATTTACTGATTCTTTCAACTATTCAACAAATACTATGTGTGCTCTATTATATATTAGGCACTGAAGGAGATTATAAAGCAGAATAAGATTGTCTCTTCTCTTACGGTACACAGAAAAAATTTTAATTCAAGCCCAAACATACCATAACAGAGCACAAATAGATCAGGGAAACCTAGGGACAGAGGGCAGGGAAAGCGACACAGCACAGGTGGCATTTAAGGTTTAATTGTAAGATGAGATTTTGATGGCTTATGTTGGTCTGGTGGAGGGCATTACGGAGGAAGGTGAAAATTATCCCAACCAATAAGGCTTGGAAAGGATCAAATATGTTGAAGATCTTGAGAGTAATTTGGCTTGCTATGAATAGGAGAGTACTGGGGAAATACGGATAGGCTATTTTGCAGAGAATCTTCAAAGTCAAGGCAAAGGTTTAGACTACATCTAGTAAGCAAGGCATTGCCACCAAGCAGATGAACGGGGATGGAAAGACTACTGAACTTGAGATCAGGAGCTGTGACTTTCAGTGTTAGCTGTATTCTTCCCATGGAGGCTTGAGAAATTCTTTTAACTTCTCGGAGCCCCTATTTCCCATCTGTAAAATGAGATTAACCCCCATGTTACATGCTATTTTACATGCTAATGAAATTAAATATGATACAGTATTTGAAAGGTCTAGGACAGCACTGGACGTGCAGTCTGCAACCATTAAAGTGAATATTGTTGAATCATCAAAATTCAGGTTTAGGAAGATGATGAGTTTGAATGTGTGGGTTCAAGAAGAGAAACAACAGAACAAACTGATGGTTGCCAGAGGGGCGAGGGTGGGAGATGGCAAAATGGGAGAAGGAGAGTGGGAGGTACGGGTCTCCAGTTATGGAAAGAATAAGTCACAGGGATGAAAGTATAGCAGAGGGAATCTAGTCAAGGGTATTGTAGTGGTGATCAGTGGTGACATATGGTAGTTACACTTGTGGTGAGCACAGGGTAACATACAGACTTACTGAATCACTATGTGGTATGCCTGACATAATGTAACATTGTGTGTCATCTATGCTTCCATAAAAACAGTAAAGAGAGAGAGAGAGAGAGACACTGAATGGGAGTGAAAGAGAGGGGATGAGAAATTTGGGGGAAGAGAAATGAGTAAATGGAAGTGAGAGCTATTTGGATGGCTTGCATGGATGGGATGAGAGAGGAGAGCTTCAGGATGATGACGTTTAAGCATGGAATGGTGCTCTTTGCAGAATTTGGGAGACTGCGGCCAGAAGCCCTGTGAGAGGGCAGTGTGGGGAGTTTGGTTTTGATTGTTCAATTTGAGGTCCTAGGGCTGTATCTGGGTGGAAGTGGCCAGCAGGTTTAGGAAGTTAGGAGAGGAGTGAGAAGTTGAGACATAGATTAGGGAGTCACCTGCATAAGGATGAGTGAGAATTGAAGCCATAAAGACACCATTGTAATGCCAAGAGCGGAGTGTCGAGGAAGGTGGGGACCAAGGACTGAGTTTTGAGTAGCTCCTCTACTGGCTGGGTGAGCAAACAGAGAAGGTGCGGAAGGCAGCAGAGAGGCGAATAGGAAAGAAAGACCAGGGTGAGAAAGGCCAGGTGTTCCCAGGAAGGCCATGGTGCCCGAGGGAAGGTAGATTTAAGAACAAAGGAGCACTCATAAGTGCCACTTGCCACGGAGGCCAAAGACACAAGAGCAGAAGGATCAAAACAAGGAGCTCATCAAGGACTTTTGTGAGAGCAGTTCAGTAGTGTGGTAGGAGCAGAAGTTACACTGCAGGAACAAGTGAAGAAGTTAGCTAAAAATATATGCTAATTTATATTTTGAATAAGTAATAATGCTTATGAATCAAAAGCTACCAAAGCATAAAAAGAGAAAACTAGGTCTCTCGACTACTCAGTTTCTTGTGCATTCTTCTAGGAATATCCAGGGTAATTCCATGAATACATATGACTTTTATTTTTTTATTAAAAATTTTTTAAATTTTTTTTTTAATTTTTGAGAGAGAGAGAGAGAGAGAGAGAGAGAGAGATGTCTTGGAAATCTCTCCATTTGTTGCAATGGATCCTTACGTGAAGGGTCGCTCCCTTCCTCTACTGATGGGCATTCACATTTTTTCCATCAAGAAGTTGATAACCCAACCCCAAATCTTCCTGGTTGACTAGGTGATACTCTACAACTCTAGATCTTGATGACTTAAGTGGTAGGACTCCTGTATTTATTTACTAACAAACAGCTACATCCATCCTCTTCTCTCATCCCAGTGTTGATTTGTTTCTTGCCTTCATGGAAGGATTCCATTTCCTGCTCTGTAACCCCTCCTAGCTTTTCCCAATAGTCTCATCATAAAGCTTTCTGGAAATAAAAAAGTCACCCCTGCTCAAAAGATTTAAATCCTGAATTCGAGGCATCTGATTGATTTAGCCTTTAGTTATGATCTCGTAAAGTATATCGATGCCAGGCTCCCACTGAAGACTGTTGGCCCTGGAAGTATCTTAGAAGTTGCCCAAACCCACCTCTTTGTTTTACAGCAGCGGGAACCAGAGAGCAGAGAAGTGACATATGTTCCCCCAAATCATATGGCAGAACAGTAACGGAACCCAGGGTCTTTACTCCCAAACCAGTGTTTGACCCCGAGCCAGACCTTGGTTTAAGTAGGGGATACATAAAGGAAAAATGTCTTTGGGATCTGGGAAAATATAATGCTGTGCCTGGGAACGTGAGAGCCAGCGTTCACTTTCCAGTTTGGACTGATTCACAGCACTGATTTGGGGAAGTCATGAGTTTCAGTTGCTCAGTTACACATTTGGCCTCATACCACACAGGCCATGCAGAAACTGTTGTGAAGGTTGATGAGGTAATCCTTATAAAATTCTGTTAGCTATTCAGATGGAAGCCACAACTGTGTCCAGAAATGATAGAATGCTGGATATACAGCATAAACTTTTCAATCCCATATTGGTTTATCAGATGCTGCAAAACTTCAGCCAACCAAACATCTTATTGTCATCAGCTTAATCTTTTCTCCCCCTCTATTTGGTCATTCATATATATATGTTTATTTACTTATTTTGAGAGAGAGATAGAGAAAGTGGGAGAGGGGCAGAGAGAGAGAGAGAGAGAGAGAGAGAGAGAGAACTCCAAGCAGGCTCTACACTGCCAGCTCAGAGCCCAATGCAGGGCTTGAACTCATGAACCATGAGATCATGACCTGAACCGAAGTCAGATGCTTAACCGACAGAGCCACCCAGGTGCCCCTCTTTGGTCATTAACCTGGTTGATTGCGCACCTGGGTGCTAAGAATGCAATGTTGAACAAGACAGCCGAGGAAGCAAATTTTAAATGAGAAAATGTGGGGATCTCAGGGCCAAGCAGCCCAGCTCTCCTTCACTGTCCTGTCTCTATCTCTACAGGCTAGAAGCCTTGTTTCTTCACTTATTGAAATCTTCAGTGTGTCCCCTCAAAAACAAAGAAACAAAGTACTACAAAGTTATTATTATTTTTTACTTATTCTAGTTCCTTGAGTTTTGAAATCACACAAGGTCCTCACCATTTACTCAAATCCTCTGCATCTTGGTTTCTCCATTTGCCAAATGAAGATATGTAGATTGTGGTGAGGATTCCGCAAATGTAAAAGTGGGCCTGATACAAAGTACTCAGTAAGAGTTACCCTCTATCGCTATAACCATTTGAAAGCGGATGATAGTATATGTAAATATGCATTCAATTAAAAAGTAACTTTGTAGTGCTTAATGGTTTCTTTGTTTCTTTGTTTTTGAGGGGACACACTGAAGATTTCTTTTTCTTCAAAAAAATTTTTTTTACATTTATTTATTTTTGAGAGACGGAGAGACAGAGCACACGTGGGGGAGGGGCAGAGGGAGAGGGAGAGAGAATCTGAAGCAGGTTCCAGGCTCTGAGCTGACAGCACAGAGCCCAACACAGGTCTCGAACTCACAAACCGTGAGATCATGACCTGAGCCGAAGCCGGACGCTCAACCGACGGAGCCACCCAGGCGCCCCTGAAGGTTTCTGTAAGTGAAGAAACAAGGCTTCTAGCCTATAGACATAGAGACAGGACAACGAAGGAGAGCTGGACTGCTTGGCCCTGAGATCCCCATGTTTTCTCATTAAAATTTTGCTTCCTCGGCTGTCTTGTTCAACATTGCTTTCTCAGCACCCAGGTATGCAATCAATATTAGCTAATGAATGAATGAATACATTTATGAAATCTGTCCAAAGCCAGAGAAACGGAGGATGGCCACAAAGAAAAAAGTCTGGCTCACATCATAGATTTTTCCAGGAGAAAGGAAATAGAAGGAGAAATATATATGTAGGAATAGTGTAACTGTTGCCTAATGGATAAAGAGTCAATTCCTGGAGATAAAAAAAAAATAAATAGCTGTGCAGTTGGACATGCTGGCCCAAAGAATCATTGGGTTTGTTTTTGTTTTTAGTGAAGTCAGGTATCTTAAGAAGGTAGTGGAGAGCACTCGATTTTGACAGTGGTATTCTGCAGAGATTTCCAATTTTTAAAAGAGATCATTCTGCAGGTGTCACAAAGAACACCCTATTAGAGTGTCTGTCTCCCTGAAAATGAATCCTTCTTCTTTGTACTCAGGGTGTTTCTCTGTTAATAATAGCCTCCTACGATGACCCCAAGTTTCATAGCCTCCCTGAAAGTAAAAGCTGCTCTTTGTGTAGGCTGCCCTCCCCCCCCCCCCATTCCTAAACACACTCCTCCCCAACTGGGGTCATGGTAATGCCATTGCTACTAAATGTATCACCACTGAATCAAAGGACAAGTCAGAGCAACTGTCTTTGTTTCCTTCTCTACCTCATCATGTTTATTTAGGTTGAAATGGTTTTCAATAAAATTTGACAAGCATTTACCCAGCACCCATTGTGAACAAAGCACTGTGCTAGGTCACATATGCAACATAAAGTCAATTAGGCATGGTTTCTGGCCTTGAGAATCTTGTATTGACTTGCAGATTATTATGACTGGCAAAATGTTTCAGTATCTCTCTTCAACATGTCCAGGCTATAGGTTTCTCTTAATTTGATTTGTTGCTCTAGAATTCAGTTGAAGGTGAATTTGAGTACATTGGATTTAACAGAAGTCTTGAAAAAAACCTTCTTGATCCCTCAGCTAGATGTTCTCTCTGCACTTTATAACTCTTATAGCACTTAGCTCTTTTACATTGTATTATATTTATCTATGTACATGTCAGCCTTCATAATCTAGGGAGAGAACAGGAACCGGGAAAGGTGCCCAAGGAGTGGAGCCAGAAGACTGGTGCTTGTTTGGGAAGGCAGACCCAGATATGAATCAGCCATGAAATCTTAACCTCTATGACCCTCATTCCTGCATCTAGAATTGCAAGATAATAATAATTCCTATTTCACAGAATGGATATGAAAATTAAGGTAGTTAATGGGAATGTGCTTTGTAAACTAGTACTCACACGTTAATTTTCTTATCCCCTATGGGACCTAGCAAAAGGCCTTGCCTATGAGGAATATGTTTTTAACATTCATTAACTTATTACAAAATGACATCAACCACCTTATGGTGCATTCTCCTTCTTACATTCATTTCCTAGCCCACATTATTAGCAGGACTTATCGGTAGTGCTCTAGTAGGTTTAGGGTGGGGTAATTGCAGGGATTAAATGGGATCAAAAGGGCCTGCTTGCTGGTGGAGCTACCCTTTTGGATTGTGGGGTCCAACGCCCTTCCCCTCATACTTTATATGTCTTGTTTCTATCTTAAGGGCAGGTAATGTCAGGGAGGCCCTAGTAGTTAAAACACGGGCTTTGCAGAAGGACAGTCCTGGGTTCAAATCTTGGATCTGCCAGTTTACTAGTTGTGCGTTATTGGCTAATTTTTAAATTTTTCTGAGCTTTGGTTTTCTCACCTGAAAAATGAAGAACGCAGGATTTTTCAGTAATTAAAATTAGATAATGTTTTAAATGCAAAATGAGGAGGCATTAGTGAGTCACATCACCTTAAGCGTTAACTGCAAAGACATCCATCCTTAGTCCCTAAATGTTAATTGAGCAACTACTATGGGGGCTGAGCAATGTACAGGTGCTGGCGAAAAACCCTGTCACCAGTAGGAAAGACAGCCCATGAGAGCAGGGTGCTCTGGGAACAGTAGGGGAACCTATGTGACAGCTCTGACTGGGATGTGTCAGGAGCTGTCCGGGAAGGCTTCTTGGAGGAAGTGATCACTGTGAAGAGGCTTGTCAAGTAGGAGTAAGCCAGGTGGACAGAGGGACCACACCGAGGACACGGAGACCTGAGAACACGTGCCCTTCTGGGAAAATGGAGAGCAGCTCTGACAAAATGAAGCCATACAGGTTTGTCGATGCCAGGTCACGGTGGGTGGCAGTTTGCTGTGTGAAAGAATTCATGCTTTATTTGGAGGAAACAGAGAGGCATTGGCAGACGCGCTCCCTCACCTAGAGAGAACGCTTAAACGGAGAGCATCGAGTCAAGAAGAATATCCTGATGTAATGAAATTAACACAGGTGTGGCGCCTCGCAGGTTCTCAATCCTGGCGAAGCCCCGTCCGTGTGTGACTGCATCAACGCAGTCAACGCCATTCATCTCTATAATTTCGTGGTCAACCAGCGAGGACACCTAACCCTGTAGGGTCACCTCGAGCTCCAAACGGGCTTCATGCATCTCAGCTTCGCAGCAGGCTGTGTGACCCATAACAAGCATTTTAACGAATGTCAGCGCCCTTTGCCTCACCACTGGGTCGCTAAAGTACGAGAGCTATTGCTAGGCCTTTCCCTCCCCTCCCTTCCTTCCCTTTCCTCTTTCAGCGGTGTAAGCAGCAGCCGCAGCAGCCAAACGCCAGGGACGAGGAGGATGTCCACTCAGGCGAGCGCTCCTAAGCGATGATTAAAAAACAGCCGCACCGAAGCCGGGGCGCGGGCGGGAGCGAGGCTGGGCATGCTCAGAGCGCCGGGCTGGCGCGCGGCCGGGATCTCGGCGGCCGGAGGGAAGCCGGGCGGGGGCGCAGGCCGGAGCGGCGCCGGCGCGCATGCTCAGTGCCCGCTTCTGCTCGCTCCATCCAGTGCGGCAGCCGGAAAACCGCAGCGGCGGCGGCGGCGGCAGCGGCTGACGGGGAGCGACCGAGCCGGGCGGCAGAAGGGGGGAAAAAAATACGAGGGGGCATAGCTGATAAGGCAGGACTGAGAGCCCGGGATTCACGGCCTCTCGCGGGCCGCCGCCTTCGCCGTCCGCAGGGAGGAAGGCCCGGGAGGCGGCGGCGGCAGAGACGGCGGCCGGAGAAGGAGGAGACGGCGACGGGAGGGGAGCGCAGAGGAGGGGCCGCGCCGCCGGCGGCCTGGGAGCCGCAGTGATTTTGACGTTTTCCTCCGCTCGGTCTCCGGCGGCCCCCGACCGGGCTGCGCTGCGGGGGGGGACGCCCACCCCGTCCCGCGCGCCCGGCTCGTCCCTCCGCCCGCCGGGGCCTGAGGGGGTCTCCGCGCTCCGCGGGAAGGGAAGGGGGAGGCGGGGGCGTGCGGGCACGGCGATGGCGGGGACATTTTCCACAACGTGATTGTTAAAGGCTCCCCCCCCCCCTCCTTAAAATTCCGGGCCCTTCCAGCCTCCCCCCTCCCCCCCCCCAGCCCGTGTGACTAAACGGAGACAAAGGGGAGGCGGCCTCGCTCACACGCGCGCTCGCGGGGCGGGTGGCTCGGCGGGGCGCCGGCGCGGGGCGGGCGGGCGGACCGACGGACGGACGCTGCGCCGTCACATTCCTATGCCCGGGGGGAGCGGCGGCGGCCCCCGCGGGAGGCGGCAGGCTCGCGGCGCGGACAGCTGAGCTTCTCCT
>NW_026059720.1:0-38186 GCF_023721935.1 Panthera uncia | reverse complement strand
GCTTCCCCCAGAGCTACTTATCTTTGAGAGAGGCAGGTGGAGCCCCAAAAGTCACACAGCATTATTCTATTCATTAAAAACAAGTAACTAAATCCAACCCACATTCAAAGATAGGGGACTTCGGAGAATCGAAAAATGCGTGAACCACCACATAGATAAAATAAAAGCTAATGGAAACACAAGGAAAACCTCATAAAAATTCAATTATGTTGAGATATTTTAACATATCCTTTTCAGAATGGAACAAAATGAACAAAAATAAGGAACTTAGAGGAAATGAATCAATATACTATATTGAATATACATACATAGACCCTTACATTCCTCAAAAAAAAAAAAAGAGAGAGAGAGAGAGAGAGAGAGACATATATCTTTTTTTTTTTTAATTTTTTTTTACATTTATTTATTTTTGAGACAGAGAGAGACAGGGCATGAACAGGGGAGGGTCAGAGAGAGGGAGACACAGAATCTGAAACAGGCTCCAGGCTCTGAGCTGTCAGCACAGAGCCTGATGCGGGGCTCGAAGATCATGAGATCATGACCTGAGCCAAAGTCAGAAGCTTAACCGACTGAGCCACCCAGACGCCCCAAGAGACACATATCTTTAATGATGAAATAATTTTTTAAAAAAGTGACTCGGAGTAAAAATATCTAGCAATATATGTGCAGGCATTATTTAAAAATTCATTATGTCAGGAACTGTTCTAAGTACTTTACATGTAATAATTCATTTCATTCTCATAATAATTAATGAAGTAGAATTATATAACTACTTGGAAATGAACAAACACACCCCCACACCCCCAGATTATCTTTGGTCCAAAGAAGGAATAAAAACTGAAATTATAAATGGGAGTGGATATTCATTCATGTGCACTGATAACGGCTATATTGATGTTAATGGCTCGCATCCATCCTGATTGGTAGGTGCTCACAAATACTGGTTGTTCAATATTTTTAATATCACTCCCATCACAAACTACCTATTCTTTTTTTTTTTTTTTAATATTTATTTATTTAGGAGAGAGAGAGAGAGGGCAGAAAGAGAGGGACACAGAGAATCCTAAGCAGGCTCCACTCTGCCAGTGCAGAGCCCAATGTGGGGCTCGAATCCATGAACCGTGACAGCCTGACCTGAGCTACAATCACAAGTCGGATGCTTAACTGACTGAGCCACCCAGGCGCCCCGTATCACAAATTTATCTAAAACGCTTTGAAAAAAACACTTCAGAACAAAAGCTAAGAAATTCAGCAGAACCTGAACTCAGAGGCAAACTGAATGTCCTTACTATTAAAGAAGAGAAGCAAAACTGAAAGAACAAAATTAGAATTAAGAAATTCTAATTAATGAGTTAATTTAAAAATGAACTAAGAAATTAGAATAGCGACTGAATATACCAAAGTACAAAGATGGAGTTAATGTGAAGATATTATAACTATAAAAAATAATATAAAGCTGAACATAGTGATTAGAAAGAGGACCAAGCAGTTCATTCGGCATCAGTCAGACAAACATGTCAAAATTAGGTGCAACCGGAGGAAACCCAGAGGCACTGACAAGAGGGTGCACTGACAAGGGCCAGATCTTGAGGTCCAACATGGGTTATGGGAGCAGCAGGAAAACAAAGCACACGCTGTCCAGGGACTTCTGCAAATCCCTAGCCCTCAACATCACTGAGCCTGAAGTGTTACTAATGTGCAACAAATCTTACTGTGGAGATTGCTCACCACGTCTCTCTCCTCCAAGAACCGCAGAACCGTGGTGCAAAGACCAGCCACCCAGCCCATCAGAGTCAGTAATCCCAAAGCGAGGCTGTGCAGTGAAGAACATGAATAGACAGCTTCAGTGCATGTCGTGTTTGTGTTAATAAAACCATAAAACTACAAAGAAAAAAAAACACAACTCCCTAGAACGCTTCAACAAAATCATAGGATGCATGATGACACTAAAACCAATCTCATTTCCACATGCTAGCAATGAACATGAAAATGAAATTTAGAACACAGTATCACTTGCAGTCACTCCAAAGAAAATGAAATACGTATGTATTTTATTTTATTTTTGAGAGAAAGAGAGAGGGAGCACAAGTGGGGGACGGGCAGAGAGAGAGAGAGGGAGACAAGAATCCGAAGTAGGCTCCAGGATGCAAGCTGTCAGCACAGAACCTGACGCGGGCTTTGAACCCACGAACCGTGAGATCATGACCTGAGCCAAAGCCGGACGCTTAACCAACTGAGCCACTCTGGTGCCCCATGAGGCATATGTTTTTTAAAAGTGTGAACAAAAATAAATAAATAAATAAAAATTAAAAATAAAAATAAAATAAAATAAAATAAATAAATTAAAAAAAAGCGTGAACATGATCTGTTCTGAAAATTATGAAAAGTGGTAAAATTTTATAAATCAAAGAAGATCTAAATAAATGAAGTGGCATATGGTGTTTGTGCACAGAGAGACTAAACACTGTAGAGATGTCGCTTCTCCCCAAATTGATCTATAACTTTAATGCAATTCCTATAAAAATCCCAGCAAGTTTTTTTGTTGATGTAGGCAGGCTTATTCTAATATTTCTATAGGAAGCAGCAGGTCCTGGAATTGCTAAAACAACCTCAACAAATTGTTTTGAATAAAATGGGAGGAATCACTCTACCTGATAGTAAGGCTTGCAAAATAGCTGTGGTAACTATGAGAGTGTGGTATGGATGCAGGGAAAGACACACAGTTTAGTGGTACAATGTAAAGAACTGGAAATAGACACACAAATATGCGCAAGTGAGTTTTGACAAAGATGCAAAAGAAATTCACTGGATGAAGAATAGCCTTTTTAATAAATGGTGTTGGAACACACAGATCTGCAAAGGAAAAAAAAATCTGGACTTAAATCTCGAAACATGATACAAAAGTTACTTCAAAATGGATTTCATGCTTGAATGTAAAATGTAAAATTATAAAACTTTTTGAAAAAAAAAAACAGGGAAAAATCTTTGGGACTTAGGGGTAGGCAGGGTTCTCCCACTTAACACCAAAAACGTGAACCATAGAAGGAAAAATGAATGAAATTGACCTCATCAAAATTTAAAAAAAAATTTGCTCTCCCAAAGCCTGTGTGAAGAGGATGAAAAAGTCAACTACAGACTAGAGGGAAATGTTTCAAAACCACGTATCTAGTGAAGGATTCACATCTAGAATATATTAAGATCCCTTTGAACTCAGTAAGAAATCAAACAACCCAATTACAAAATGGGCAAAGATATGAATAAACATTTTACTAATGAGGCTCTATAAATATCAAATAAAGCACATGAAAAGATGTTCAACATCATTAAGCATCAGGAAAATAAAAATGAAATCTGCAATAAGGTTTCGCTACATGCATCTCAATATTGCAAAAGTAAAAATTACTGGTAACACCAAATGCTGACAAGGATGTGAAGAAACAGGAACCCTCACGCATTGCTGGTGGGAATGTAAAATGTTTCAGCCACTCTGGGAGACAGTTTGGTAGTTTCTTATGAAACTAAACATGCAATTACCGTACAACCCAGCAACTGCACTCCTGGGCCTCTATCCCAGAGGAGTGAAGACTTATGCTCACACAAAAATTTGTATGTGAATGTTCAGAGCAGTTTTACTCCTGAGAGCCGAAACAACTGGAAGGAGCCCAGATGTCCTTCAGTAGGTGAACGGTTAAACACACTGTGGTACGTCTATACTATGGAATACTACTCAGCAATAACTAGGAATGAACTCTTGGTCTGTGCAAAACCACTTGGGTGAAACTCCAGGGAATTATGCTGAGGGGGAAAAAAACCAGTTCCAAAAGATTACATATTATATAAGCCCATGTGCATTCCATTTTTGAAATGACAAAATTACAGAAATAGAGAACAGTTTAGTGGCTCCAGAGGCCAGGGAAAAGGAGGTGGCTGTGGTTATAAAAGAGGAATATGAAGGATCTTTGTGGTAATAGACTTATTCAGTAACTTTTTTTCCTTTTGTTGAGTATCTTGACTATGATAGTGGCTGTAGGAACTTGCGTGTATAATAACATTGTATAGAACAAAATATACACACACACATAAATAAATAAAGGTAACCCTGGGGAAATCTGAATACAATTGGCAGATTGTAGAATGTCAATACCCTGGTTTTAATACTGTGCTATATAGTTTTGTACTATGTTACCATGGGGGAAACTGGGTAAAAGGCATGCAGGATGTCTCTGTATTATTACTTACAACTGCATGCAAGTCCATAATTATCTTAATTAAAATTTCAATATAAAATAACTTCAGATTTTATTCAGTATCTCAAAGGGCACAAAAAATATGAGAGAAATAAATGTGTAGTTTTTTTTCCTCAAAACACAAAGGGTCTAAATGAAGAAAAGTAAAAATCTTACTGAAGGACTTAAAACAAGATCTGAACAAAAGGATAGATTTATCACATTCTTGGAATGGGAAGACATTTTTAAAATGGCAACTCTCTGAAAATTAAGATACATATTCAGTGCAATTCCAATTAGAATTCTAACTAGATTTTTTTAAATGAGTGTGAGAGAATGTTGGGTCAAAATATCTTAGAGCTCATATGGAAGAATAAAGCTCTATACACGCAAAGAATAGTGACAGAGAACTTGCCTCATGAAATGTCAGAATGCCATCAAATTTCTGTGGCATTGGTGTGGGACCAATCAGGTCAGTAGACCATCAGAATCCAGAAAAAGTCCTCCAGACATGTGTGAACTTAATACAAGACAAAGGTGGTATTTCTATTTGGAGGAAAAGAATAGTTTATTACCATATGGTGTTAGCATGACTGGTTATCCATCTGGAAAAAAATACAGACATATCCTGTGTCAGACCACATGAATTATAAAACAATAAAAATTATACAAAAATAGCCAGGCAATGACATATGAACTTAGAATAAAAGATCTTCTGAACTAGGATAGGAAATTCAGATTCCAGTTTTCTGGGTTTTTAAAAAAATTTTTTAATGTTTGTTTATTTTTGAGAGAGGGAGAGAGAGAGACAGAGACAGAGACAGAGCATGAGTGGGGGAGGGGCAGAGAGAGAGGGAGACACAGAATTGGAAGCAGGCTCCAGGCTCTGAGCTGTCAGCACAGAGCCTGACATGGGGCTCGAACCCCCAAACCATGAGATCATAACCTGAGCTGAAGTTGGATGCAGTGGCTCCGACTAAGCCACTCAGATGCCCCCAGATTCCTGTTTTCAAAGACATATTTGGAAATATAAAAATTAAAAACTTTTTGAACTAGAGCAAATACCAATTTAACAAATAAATGATGGAGTGGGCAAACATACGTTGCTTATGACAAGAACAGGGCCAATGTCTATAACGTGCAAAGAACTATAACAAATTGATAAGGAAACCCTCCAACACACACACACACACACACACACACACACACACACACCTGCCCCAAGTGGGCAGACAATGTTCATAGAAAAGAAAATGCACAATGCCAAAAAAATTCTCAGACTCACTAAGGGTCAGGGAAATGCAAATGAAAATAGCCATGAAATGCTCTCTTTATTAATTAGACTGTCAAAAGTTAAAAGGAGTGATAATACCTATTTTTGGCTGGGCCTGGGAGAAAGAATTACTCTCATACATTTATGGTGTGAATGTAAAGTCTTTTGGAAAGGAATCTGGCAATACTGATTAAAATTAAAACGACACACATCTTCAACCTGGCACTCCTTTTGGAAATCCATTTCTTAGAAATAAAAGTCCCCAGGCTATATGCACAATGGTGTTTACTGTAGCATCATTCATAGTTAAAAATATTGAAACAAAGTGAGAGAGGAATGGATGGGTATATTGCACGCATTCAGACTGTGAAATATTATGCAGCCACGAAGAAGAACACATTCACATTCTGCCAGTCCACATAAAGAGATTTTTTTTTAAATGTTTATTTATTTTAGAGAGAGCGCACGCACTCAAGTCGGGTGGGGCAAAGAGAGACAGAGAGGGAACAGAGGATCCAAAGCATGTTCTGTGCTGTCAGCACAGCATGTGGGGCTCGAACTCACGAACCGAGAGATCATGACCTGAGCCAAAGTAAAACACTTAAACGACTGAGCTACCCAGTTGCCCCAAGATAAAGAGATTTTGGTAAGGTTTTATTGCATGATAAAACTAAAGTAGGAAAGCAGAACATATAATATAATATCATTATTGCAAAGCAAAAAATGATTTTTAGATCTACATAACTATGTACAGTTATATGAGTCTGGAGAAAACATAGAAAAATATGCATCATATTGTTCATACAAGTTCCCTGCAGGAGAAAGTGGTGAGACAGAGGAAAGGGGAGTAGGGGACGAGACAAGGAGAAAATGCAAATAAATAGATAAAATGGAAAGACTAAACAAAATTAACATACTTTAGTATATATGGAGTAAACTCTTCTATGTAAAATAATGTGTGTGTAGGAAAGAGAGGTTATGCATAAATTAGAAAATATTGTCATAGATATATATCTACTAACTTGCAGAGAAATCTATGACAACCTGTCAAATGAAAAAATAAGTTAGAACGCACAGACTGAGGGCACTTTAAAAAAATCAGGACACAGTATTAAATCTTTGAAAATCTGGAACTGTATGGATTTTGTTTACATTTGTAAATATATTTCTATATTTCTTTACAGGTAAAGAAATCCCAGTGTATCTGGATATATATTTGTATATGTGTTAACAAAATATTAAAGTTGGTTACCCCAGGGGAGTGGCAGTGAATAAATGGTATTTGGGCAGAGGTGGAAACAGAGGGGATAATTAGCTTTACCTTTTTTTTTTTTTTAAGATTTTGTTTTTTTAAGTAATCTCTACACCCAACATGAGGCTCAAACTTACAACCCTGAGATCAAGGGTTGAATGGTCTACTGACTGAGCTAGCCAGTTCTCCAGCTTTATCTTTTATATATATGTTTGTTCCATGCTATTTCACTTGTTATTAGAAATATGGGCTACTGCTGTATATTCAAAAAATCAAATAAAGCATTTAAAACAAAATGTAAACCCCAAGTTTTCCCACATGATACCTCAAACATATGCAATAATCTGCTTGGAGAACACATAGCAAAGAGGAATACACTAAATGTTCATTTTGGAGATAGTTGACAGGCATCATTGGCTTAAAATGGATTTACTTTAAGGAACATAAAACTCACAGGGTGAAGAGCCTAGCCAGAGGTGCCCTTGGAGTTGGAACAAGGAGAAAAGGCAGCAGTGAGAGCGTTCTGCTATTCTGGGGAAGGGGCATCCATTCTAGAGTAAGGATGTGCAATGTTTCCTATGGGCCAAGTGGATACCATGCAAAGATATCCTTGAAAGAACTCCATCGAAGAGAACTGTCTGCCTGGGTTAGAAGAGGCAGTGGGTGACACACCAGAGGATGGAAATGATACAGGCCGGACAACAGTGCTGCGTCAGGACATCCAGTGGGAGTTCCAAAGACCTTACTAATGTGCTCTGCAAGAGCCAGCATTGGATGCCTGCCATGCATTAAGTAGCCAAAAAGAATTACAAACATCACCAGATGTGAGAAACAGCCTTTGCTTCTTTTCCTCTAATCCCTTCTGCACCACTGTCTCCAATCCTAAAGAAGTCAAGGGCAGTGGTGGGGAGGAGGTAGAACTAGAACAGACCAGACCTTCACCCACTATGGGTCTGGCCTGAGCTGAGGGCAAGAGAGGAATTCTAAATTGAATGAGGGATTGGAAGGTTTACTGAGATTTGGCAAAAGCCCTAAATTTGCCCTGAAAACTATGGACCCTGCTCAAAAAGTTACTTAAGGGGCGGAGAAGAGAAATCCTACTCTGAGTATGCTTTAAGGAAGTGCTGGTATGTAAAAATCATTTCCTAATTGCACCCATCCAAGTTTAGCCCATTGGATAGCCGGGTTATGCCCATGAAGTCCTATGTCCTTAGCCAGCATTCAAGACCCTCCATCACCTGTCCCTGACATATCTTCAAGTTTATATCTTAATTACTTATTCCCTCTATTCCAAACAACAATTACGTATAACTTCCCACATCCTTGTCATCTCTGCTTTTCTTGATATGCCTTCCTAACCTCCTTTCTGTTTGGTTATACTCCAGTGTTCTTTGAAAGCTTTCCCTTCAAGCCCCACTTCCTCCACAAAGTCTAACCAGCCCAGATTCTTAAGAGCCATTCCTTTCTCTGAGTTCCATATTGCTGATTGGCAATAAAATAAGTTCTTCTGCCCATAAGTACTCTTAGATCACACACCCCAGTTTTCTTTGGAAAATATGTTCACCGTACACCTAGCCTCACTGCTTTATATTGTCATTTATTTTCACGTTTAGGCCCCACCTCTCATTACAGTCTCCTCAAGGGCTGTGTTTCTGTCATGATTATTTGTTTGGTTTATTTATTTTTGTCCCATTGGATCTCCAGACTTCGCAGGCGATAGATTCTTAGTGAGTGTTTGTTAGTGGGGTTTATGTTGCTGATGATTCAGTGGTTGCCCACCTCCTTTCTATGGTCCTTCCCCACTTCCTGGGGACCTCTCTCAAGTGCTTATTGCCCTTAAATATCTTCTGGACTTCCCAATACGAACCAGAAAACTGGATTAGTCACTTAACAACCACTTCCAAAATGCTAGAATGACTAGACCTTATATCCAATTAAAAAAAAAAAAAATTCCCAACTAAATGCAGCACAGAAAGAGAACCAGAAAATAGAAAACAAGGCATCTGGTCATTTCATGGGAAGCAGGGCAGAGATCTGTATAATTCAATGAACCATGAATCAAAACTGTGGACTCGTTTCCTATTTCACCAATGATCTATGGGCTAGGTTTCCAAAAGGGGCTTGTACCACTTTTTCTATTTTTGAAATGGGAACAACAATCTATTTTCCTCTACATAATCAATAAACATACTGAGGAGATGCCTGGTAGAGCACGCGACTCTTGACCTCAGGGTTGTAAGTTCAAGCCCCAGTTTGAGAACAGAGATCACTTAAAAATAAAATCTTAAAAAAAAAAATCAGTAAGCATACTAGTAGAACCAAATGAGATGATGTGACCTGCTTTGCCCTATATAGGTAATTATATATCATTAGCCCTTTGCAAGGTCATCTCTGGACAGATATAGAAATAATTGCTCTAAAAGCATACTGGTTTCTCAAAGGAAGACTTTTTATACTGTTGTCAATTTAGAAATCAAAATTTTAGTCTTTGAAGGAGCACCTGGCTGGCTCGGTCAGTAGAGCATGTGACTCTTGATCTTGGAGTTGAGAGTTGAAGCCCCATGTTGGGCATAGAGATTACTTAAAAATAAAATCTTAAGGGGTGCCTGGGTGGCTCCATTGGTTAAGCGTCAGACTTAGGCTCAGATCACGATCTCACAGTTCATGAGTTTGAGCCCGCTGTTGGGCTCTGTGCTGACAGCTCAGAGCTTGGAGCCTGCTTTGGATTCTATGCCTCCCTCTTTCTTTGCCCCTCCCTTGCTCACGCTCTGTCTCTGTCTCTGTCTCTCTCAAAAAAAATGAATAAAAAAATGTTTTAATGAAATAAAATAAAACAAAATCTTAAAAAAATTTCAGTCTTTCAGTAATAAAATAGCTGGACCATGAATCAACAGTGATTCATTTCAAAGACTTAAACAATGTAAAGAAATCCTTAACTCAAGGTCTTCTTCAAACTTTAGGTTGAAAATCATATCCTAACTTCCATTTTCTGACTTTTTTTCTCCACAAAGAACCTTGTGTGCCCTACGACAGCAGAAGGCAGTTTAAGCACAAAATCAACATTTGCTTCCAAAAGAAGCAAGTAGCCACAGTTTATGCTGAGAAACTACTACTGTATGGAGAAAAATGAAAGATGATGAGATAATCTAGATCATTCAAGAAGACAAGCCCAGAAACTGAATTGTCCAGATTATCTGCCATCATCTGAATCTGCATTGGCTTATTTCACGGATCAATCAGCCAACCCTTCATTTTTCCCCTTGGTTCTTGAAAACCAGTTTAAAGTGTCTAGAGCAATATATTTTTCACAGAAATAGAACACACAGTCTTAAAAATTTGTGTGGAACCCCAAAAGACTCTGACAAGACAAAGCAATCTTGAGAAAGAAGAACGAAGCCACAGTCACCATGCTCCCTGATTTCAAACTGTGGTAATCAACACAGTACGGTATTGGCATAAAAGCAGACTCATTGATTAATGGAACAGAGTACAGAGCCCAGAAATAAACCTATGCATGTATGGTCAATTAATTTATGACAAAAGAGCCAAGAATTTACAATGGGGAAAGGCCAATCTCTCCAATAAATGGTGCAGGAAAACTGGACAACCAGATCACCACTTATCTCACAATATTTAATCCCTTTAGATACTTTCCAGTCCTGATTTCACTTGAGCCCCTTGCAGTGCTGAATACCACTGACTGAGCTCGTTTTGAAATTTTCTCCTTGCTTGGCTTCTGGGGAGATAATACAGAGCTGTGGCTTAAAAGCACAGGCTCCGGAGCCAGACTACCTAATTGTGAATCTTGTCTACACCTTACCAGCTGTGCCACCTGTATCAAGATTATTGAAACGTTCTCTGCCTCCATTTCATTATCTTCACAATAGAGATAATAATAAGCGGCTCCCTCAAAGAGCTGTTGTGAGATGTCATGAATAAATACGTGTAAAACACCTAAAATAACCCTGGCACATACTAAAGAGCATGTGTTTGTTACGATTAGTCTATTCATATTTCTGGTTCATCTCTGAACCCCTCGTTGGGCCTCAGTTGTCCTTGAAGGTTCCGCCTTTTTCTCCCCAGTTCCCCAAGGTTTTTGTTTCCTATGATTCTCTGCTGTGCTTCTCCTCACTCTAGACACTCTCCCCATGGCAATAGCATCCATGTCTCTAGATTAAGTGAGCATTTACATGGTGGAGACTCCTTAGCTTTATTTATTTATTTATTTATTTTTAAATTTTTTTTTTAACATTTATTTATTTTTGAGACAGAGAGAGACAGAGCATGAACAGGGGAGGGGCAGAGAGAGAGGGAGACACAGAATCTGAAACAGGCTCCAGGCTCTGAGCTGTCAGCACAGAGCCCGACGCAGGGCTCGAACTCACGGACCGTGAGATCATGACCTGAGCCGAAGTTGGACGCTTAACCGACCAAGCCACCCAGGTGCCCCGGCTCCTTAGCTTTATTAACCACCCTGATCTCTCCTGGGAGCTCCAGAATTACATTTTGTAACTGATTACTGAACAGCTACATCTACAGGTACCACAGACACCTCAAACTCATGATATCGAAAAGTGAATTAATTCCCTTCTCGCCTCCAGCTTCCTAAGCCCTCACAAATTTCCATAGTCAATGGAGAAACCTAGCAATTAGGGTAAGCACTCTTCATTGTTAATAGCAAAGGGTATTGCAGTGTTAACCCAGTCCAGAAAGAAGGGCCAGGTGCCATTTAAAGTGTTTCAGTGGTAGTCATCCCTCATAGACCATATGAAGGGTTTTAGAACAAAATATGTGTGTCTTCAAGATAAATTTTGAGATACTTAGAGAAAAAGCATATGGCAGTCCAGGGCAGGGAAACTTCCTCTTTTGTCCTCCCACACTCATCTGAGCTAAAGCTCACTCCATCCCCTGTACCCAGCCACAGAATACAGAGGAAGAGGAGGACTTGACCTGGAGCTTAGATCAAGGCTCTACAATTTAACAAACACATAAGAAGACTTGATTTTTTTAGGAAGAAGTGGCACATTCTAGAAAGTGGGAAGGAAGTAAAGACCATCAGGAGGGGAAAGAGTTAGGCCAGAGGGGGCTGAGGTGGGGAGAGAGCAGGGTAACCTCAGAGAAAGTGGGAGTTCTCAACTGGGGACACTGCGAGGATCTGAACAGCAACGCCCCGTGCTCTTACTGCCTAAAAGGGGCTGAACAAAATGGGTCAGGGGCACAAAGCCTGTTTTTCAACCCACTCCAAACCCAATATGGTTTGGATTTATCACTAGTGGCTTTGTGTAAAGAACTATTTACAGGTTCTTCAGAGCTTAGTATTTGTTTATTTCAGGAAGCAATTTTCCAAAACAGAGTCTGGAATAATGGAAGGGACCACCTCCCTTTTGCCTGAGTCACCAGCAGCAGAGGTGTATTTACCATGAAGATAATGAAGCTTCAGCTGTGGGGACACCCTTGAGCCCTTTCCAAGGCCCTTGGAGAGGCAACGTACGCACCTGGTCAAATATTTTTGTAAAATTAAACAGGAACATATTTTTGTATTCTTTTTCCCTCTCCCAACTGCCTATTTCCTGTGCCTATAAAATTATAGAAGCTTCAAGCTTCAAGCAACGTAAAACCTGAGTTGTCTGACTCTCTCACTGCCCACCCCCCCCCCCCCCGCAACAGACTTTGAAAATGACTCCAATATGGACTATGGAACTGTGAGGAATTAACAACTCCCCTAGAGAAACAATAACATTAATCACTAAAAATATTTCCCTTCTGAGAGAATGACTTATAGACACATCTGTTTGGGGCAAAAATAAAAAGCAGAACACCTGTTTATCACATGGGGTTCACTGATATGGGTTAATGGCCCCACATTCCAACCAATCTCCCTTAAAGGCCCTCTTCCTCACCTCATATCTGTCCAATTGTTCACTAGGTTTTATCCATGCTACCCTAGAAATTTGCTCCCCTCTCTCCACCTCCATCAGGCTAAGAACAGTCAGAACTAATATCAGAGCTCATCATTTTTCCCTATGCCACTACCTTGGTCTCCACATGTATCTTCTTGCTTTCAGAATCAATACCTTTATACTCCATTCTCTAATATGATCTCTATGTCTAATATGATCTTTCCAGAAGCAACACCTGATTATATCACTCACTTGCATAAATATGTTCAGTGACTACCATTAACCACAGGTCAACCTCAACGGCCACTCTGCCAAACGGTGTTACGTTTCAGCTAATGCCAAGATTTCCCAAGTGCATGTAGAGGATGTTAGGTTATTTTAATTATTTGTCACGTGGATGAATTATTTCATTTTAATAATCATTTTAATGTGTGCTAGGAAACTAAAACTAGCATATCAAAGCCATGATTTCATGGATATCATTGCTTACAAGGGAGTTAAAGCGGGCATCGCAATGGTAACCTGCCTGTTACAGAAATTATAGACCTGGCACTCAAGTGCCAAGGAATAAAGCTTTTACACCAGAGGAAAATGAATGGATGTTCATTTTTTATATGTTTTATACTCATATCTGATTTACCAGAAGTCCCCCCACAAGATATGCGTGATGACCCAGGAGAAGTACATCGTGAAGCAGCTCAAGTTGTAACATTAGGATATAATGGCTGAGCACTTTCACTACCAAATAATGAAAGACATGAATCCTCAGATTTGGGCATCACAAGAAGTACTAAGAAGGTTAAATAAAAATGCATAGAAACACACAACACACCCTACACATAGAAAAGATGTTCAGGGGTGCCTGGGTGGTTCAGTTGGTTAAACATCCAACTTCAGCTCAGGTCAGGATCTCACAGTCCGTGGGTTCAAGCCCCATGTTGGGCTCTGTGCTGACAGCTCAGAGCCTGGAGCCTACTTCCGGTTCTGTGTCTCCGTCTCTCTCTGCTGCTCCCCGCTCATGCTCTGTCTCTATCTCTCAAAAATAAACATGAAAAAAAGATATTTAAAAAAACGAAGGAAGTGGAAGAATGCATAGAAAAAGCAGAGTAAATAGGAGGCACAAAGTAAGATGGTAGAAATAAATCTAAACATAAATGGAGATAATCTGCTCAAATAGCAGACATAGATTGTCCAGTGAGACTTCAAAAATCAATTTGATACAGCGTATAAGTGTTGGGCAAAGTAACATGGACACACATGTTATAAACTGAATGCTGTGTCTCCCCCCCGCCCCCAACCCAAATCATACGTGGAAGTCCAACCTTTGGTGGAAAGAATAAGGTTAAATGAGGTCATAAAGGTGGGGCCCTGGTGTAATAGGATTAGTATCCTTAGAAGAAGAGATAGCAGAGAGCTTACCATCTCTCTTTCCCCGTGTTTGTGTGTGTGGGCATGCACACACCAGGGAAAGGTTGTGTGAAGAGACAGCAAGAAAGCTGCTGGCTGCAAGCCAGGAACAGAGCGCTCACCAGAAACTGAGTCAGCAGGAGCCCTGATGATGGATTAAAAAAAAATAAATACATAAAATAAAATAAAATAAAATAAAATAAATTTTTGTTGTTTAAGCCAGTCAGTCAAGTGTTTTGTTATGGCAGCCTGAGCAGACTAATTAGACCACTAGCTACACATGATGTAAAATTAAAGTATTGCTCATTGAGGAAACGTAGAGGCAGAGAGCAGTGGAGGGTACATGATCTTCCTGTCTTTCATTATCCCACAGAGACATGTGTGTAAGTGGGGGCATTGTAAATGTGTCGCTTAAAAAATCCAAAGACAGGGACTCCCTCTTTATCATTCATATCCTTTGTCCATTTTAGTTTTAAGTTGTCTTTATTCTACTTCGGATTTTCCTCTGTGGATTGTGCGTGACGGGCATGGAATTTTATTTTATTTTTCACATGACTGATCAGTTTTCCACCACCAATCATTGAAAAGTTCATGCTGGGGTGCCTGGGTGGCTCAGTTGGTTGAGCGTCTGACTCTTGGTTTCAGGTCAGGTCATGATCTCATGGCTTTGTGGGTTTGAGCCTCACATCACTGCACTGACAGCACAGGGCCTACTTGGGATTCTCTCTCTCCCTCTCTCTCTCTCTCTGCTCCTCCCCGACTCTCACTGTCTCTGTCTCAAAATAAGCCTTAAATTTTTTTTTTAAAAATTAAAAAAAATCATTCTACATGTTTTCAGGGAAGCTGGAAGGAGAGACATGGAACATCTGGTTGACAATAAAACAATGGGGGCTTTTTTTAATGAAAAAACACTTTATAAAAAAAATTTTTTTTAACATTTATTTATTTTTGAGACAGAGAGAGAGAGAGCATGAACAAGGGAGGGTCAGAGAAAGAGGGAGACACAGAATCTGAAACGGTTCCAGGCTCTGAGCTGTCAGCACAGAGCCCAATGCGGGGTTCAAACCCACAGACCGTGAGATCATGACCTGAGCCGAAGTCGGACACTTAACCGACTGAGCCACCCAGGCGCCCCAAAAAAACACCTTTTTAAAAGTAATCTCTACACCCAATGTGGGGCTCAAACTCACAACCCCCAGATCAAGAGTCACAAGAGCCAGCCAGGTCCCCTGGGACCTTCTTGATTGGACAAATGAATAGATGAGGAAGAGAAGCTGGCATTACTAAGGAGCCGGCATCAGCCTGAGCTCTCACTGAGCTGTTTCGCTGAGCTGTCTTCACAGCAAGCTACCTCATGTAGGGAGGTAATGAGCCTCAAGGGTAGCCTCCTTGTCTCTTGTCAATAAGCAAGAAACTTAAAATATAAGGACACCAAGTTTGAAAAGGTAAGATGAGAAAAGATATGCCAGGTAAATGCTAACAGAAAGAAAGCTCCACAATCCAGCCAAAAAGCGTTATTGGGCTCAAGGAGAATAATTATCCAATGTTAAAAGGAAATAATTTTCCAGAAAGACATAATAACTCTAACCTTGTGTGCGCCTAATAACATAGTCTCAGATTATGCAAAGCAAAAAGTGGTCCAAACTACAGGGAGAAACTGAGAAGTCAACAAACACGGAGGAGAAATTTTAATATTCTTCGCTCAGTAATTGATATATAAAGCAGACAACAATTAGAAAAACTACAGATATTTGAAAAACCCACACAGCAAACTTAATCAAATGGATATATGAAGAATTCGTCACCAGTTATTATGGGGCATCCCGACCGGGTGGAGGCCAGTGGTGTGGGTGGTGAAAGAATTCACTCAGGGCAGAATAAGAGAGAAGTTCATTGGATACAGTGAGGTGGGCAGGACAGCAGAGGAAAGACTGTCTGTGACAAGGTGGTGGTGAGGGGCCACAGTTATAGGGTGGTGTGAGGGAATATGGGAACATATAAATTTTCCCCTTTTTGGTAATCTTAGGAACTGTGCCTGGTTGTACCTGGTCAGTTCAGGCCTACAGTTATCTCCAGGTGGGTTGCTTAATGAGCCTGTTTGCATGCAGCTTGGTGGTCAGCTCAGGCCCTTCTGCCTCCATCAAGTTTCCATTGCTCAAGCCTGTTGCCTAAAAATGGCCTCTATGATAATTAGATAAATTTCATTCTTTCCAAGCATATGTGAAACGTATATAAAATAACATCGCAGGGGCGCCGGGGTGGCACAGTCGGTTGGGCGTCCAACTTCGGCCAGGTCACGATCTCGCGGTCCGTGAGTTCGAGCCCCGCGTCGGGCTCTGGGCTGATGGCTCGGAGCCTGGAGCCTGCTTCCGATTCTGTGTCTCCCTCTCTCTCTGCCCCTCCCCCGTTCATGCTCTGTCTCTCTCTGTCCCAAAAATAAATAAATGTTGAAAAAAAAAATTTTAAATACATCACATAGGAGGCCACAAGAAAAATCTGAGCAAATATCAAATCATCAACATCATACATTGGATGTACTCTGAACACAAAGCAGTTAAGTACACATTGTTAATAAAACGAACAACACCACAAAAGTACAAATCTCATACATTTGGAAATTAATTAATGTTAAGATTTTATTCTTTTTTTAAGAAACTTTTTTAAGGTTTATTTATTTTTTTTTTAGCATTCTTTTTTTTTTTTTTAATGTTTTTTATTTATTTTTGAGACAGAGAGAGACAGAGCATGAACTGGGGAGGGGCAGAGAGAGAGGGAGTCACAGAATCGGAAGCAGGCTCCAGGCTCCGAGCCATCAGCCCAGAGCCCGACGCGGGGCTCGAACTCACGGACCGCGAGATCGTGACCTGAGCTGAAGTCGGCTGCTCAACCGACTGAGCCACCCAGGCGCCCCTTAAGGTTTATTTTTGAGAGAGAGAGAGAGAGAGAGAGTGCAGGACGGGGAGGGACAGAGAGAGAGGGAGACACAGAATCTCAAACAGGCTCCAGGCTCTGGGCTGTCAGTACAGAACCCGATGTGGGGCTTGAACTCAAGAACCGTGAGATCATGACCTGAGCCCAAGTCTGACGTGTAACCGACTAAGCCACCCAGGCGCCCTTTAAAGATTTTATTCTTAAGCAATCTCCACACCCAACATGGGGCTTGAACCTGCAACCCCGAGATCAAGAGTTACATGCTCCATGGACTGAGCCAGCCAGGCACCCTTACACTTGGAGATTTAAAAACACGTACCTGTATGTTGGGCAAAATTTTGATAGACTTTAGATGTTATTGTTCATTGTATGTTAAAAATGTTTCTTAATAAAAACACCCTTCTAAATAATTCCAGGGTCAAAAAAGTAATAACATAAAAATACAATTCTTATAACTGAAAAATAATGAATATATTACACATTAGAATTTGTGGGCCAAAGACTAGGGAGTTCTTAGAAAAAAATTTATAACCTTAAATAGTCACATTAGAAAAGAAAAAAAATTAAAAGTGAATGAGTTGGATTCAATGAATAAAGAGAACAATAGTGTACATCCAAAGAAAGTAGAAGGAAGGGAAAAAAAAGAACAGAGATTAACAACACAGAAGACAAAGAGACAATAGATCAATAAAGACAGAAGTTGGTTCCTAAAAAGATTAATAAGATAGCTGTGTTTCTGGCAAAATTGATTAGATAAATAAGAGAAAAAGCACAAAGAAGTGTTTTGGAAACAAGAAGAAAGACAAATACTGAGAAAGACTGAAATAATGAGAAAATGCTATGAGGAAGTCCATGCCAATAAATTTAGAAAACATACATGAAATGGAAAATTTTCCCAGAAAAACTTAACTGATCAAAACTGATTCAAGAGAAGTAGAAAGCCCAAGTAGACTTTCAAACTTTAAATAAATTGACTCGAAGGTTAAAATTCTTCCTGTAAAAACACTCAGTCATGGACAGTTTCACAGGAAAGTTTTACGAAACCTTCAACAAGAAGATAGTTCTATTTTACACAAACTATTTCGGTTACTAGAAAAAGACAGATGTATATGAACACAATTTATAAAGCTGAGATCACCTTCATGTCACATTCAGACAAAGAAAGAACAAACACAAGGAAAATGTATATCATCTCAGTCATGAATATAAATGCAAAAATATGTAAAAGTAGCCCTTATAAAAACTGATAATGTTCAGTCATTCTTAATTAAAACAAATCTAAACTACAAGCTCTTGAAATAAAAAGGAACTTCCTCGATCTGATAAAGGTATCTAGCAAAATTCTATGCCAGCATGGTCCTTAGCCGTGCAGATAGAAACATTACCTTTAAAGTCAAGAACAAACCAAAGATACCAGCTATCACAGCTTACAGTCACCATTGTACTAGAAGTTCAAACCACAGTAGTAAGGCGTGAAGAAAGAGAAAGGTAAAAAATTTTTTAAAAAGAAACTAAACTATAAAAGACTGCACGTGATTAATTATCACAGTTATAGAAAATTCAGAGCATCAGTAAGTTATGAGAACAATAGAGTTTTAAAAAAGTGAACTTTATTTCTCCATAACAAAAAAAAATAGTACCCAAATCCCTGAGATTCTTAGGAGTAAACCTTGCAAAACATGTTAGGGACCTTTTAAGAAAATAATCTGAAACTAATTGAAAGAAGTAAAAGAAGACATGTGTAAATGTAGTGATATATTTTACTCATTAAAAGATTCAACATTGTAAAAAAAAAAAAAGTGTTCAATCGTTTCCAATTAATCTCTGAACTCACTGTCATTCCAACCAAAATCTCTATAGTGTTTCGACAAGTAAATCCTAAAACTTACATGAAGAGATGTTTTGAGGCAAAAGAACAAAATAAAGTAAGTTTCCCTCCCATGTAAGAAAGTGTATTATGGGGCGCCTGGGTGGCGCAGTCGGTTAAGCGTCCGACTTCAGCCAGGTCACGATCTCGCGGTCCGTGAGTTCGAGCCCCGCGTCAGGCTCTGGGCTGATGGCTCGGAGCCTGGAGCCTGTTTCCGATTCTGTGTCTCCCTCTCTCTCTGCCCCTCCCCCGTTCATGCTCTGTCTCTCTCTGTCCCAAAAATAAAAAACGTTGAAAAAAAAAAAATTAAAAAAAAAAAAAGAAAGTGTATTATAAAGCTACGGTAAGAAAGATTGTGGCTATTAGAGTTAATGTTAGTTTAACGATAGGAAAATAGATAAATAGCAAGAAATAAAGACTTGCAAAATAGAACCATTCATAGATGAAAAAGGTATAGGGCGTTACACGTGAGTACATGAGTAAAGAAAGCACAAACTTTTTTTTAAGTTTATTTATTTATTTTGAGAAAGACAGAGACAGTGCAAGTGGGGGAGGGGCAGAGACAGAGAGAGAGAGAGAGAGAGAGAGAGAGAGAGAGAAAATCCCAAGCAGGCTCTGCGCTACCAATGCAGAGCCCGATGCTGGGCTCAAACCCATAAAACCGCAAGGTGAAGACTTGAGCCGAAACCAAGAGTCCGATGCTCCACCCACTGAGACACCCAGGCGCTCCAGCGTGAACTTTTCAATAATTGGTGGAGGAAAAACTGATCAGTCATATGAAAAATAAAATAAAATTCCATGCCTATCACACACAATCCACAGAGGAAAATTCCAAGTGGCATAAAGACAACTTAAAACTAAAATGGGCAAAGGATATGAATAGGGAAGTCAAAGGAGAAATTCAATTACGGTGAACCAAACACACAGAAAACTCACTTGTAATCAGAGAAATACAAATGGTACAAATGCAAATTATAACCAAGCTAGCATTTTTCACGTATTAGGTCAGAAAAAAAAAAAAGTGAAACCCTGTGCTGGAATGGATGTGGAACAGGAGACACATACACTGCCGGTGGGAGCCTGGATTCGCATACTTCTGAGAGCAATTTAGAAATGCATATTTAGGTTGAAGGGTGCACCTTCACAATCCTCAGCAGCTCTCATACACATGCCTGAGAAAATAGGCAGAAGAATATTTATTCGAACACCTTTTGCAACAGTGAACAATTAGAAATCACCTAGATATCCGCAAACAATAAAATGGATAAATAAATGGTGGTATATTCATACGAAAAAATGCCATACAACAATCAAAATGAATGAATGTGAGCTAAGCAAGTGAACATGGGCAACTCTCAGCATTGAAAGACGGCATGATATCATTTATATAAAATTAAAAAATGTATGTCAGTACTGTATTTTATTACATATTCATATGTAATAAAACTATAAAAAGACACAGAGGAAAAACAGTTGGTGTGTAACTGCATCCGTGGGAGGCAGAGGGTGAGGATGAAATGGGGATAGAATATATAGAAGGTTTTAACTGCATCTGTAACATTGTATTTTTAAAAAGTTGAATCATGACGTGACTGGCTGGCTCAGCCCAGGAAGCATGGGACTCTTGATCTCAGGATCCTGAGTTTGAGCCCCATGTTGGGCATGGAGCCTACTTAAGAACAAAAGTTTTGGGCGGTGCCTGGGTGGCTCAGTCTATTAAGCGTTCAACTTCAGCTCAGGTCAGGATCTCACAGTTCGTGGGTTCAAGCCCCACATCGGGCTCTATGCTGACAGCTTAGAGCCTGGAGCCTGCTTTGAGTTCTGGGTCTTCCTCTCTCTCTGCCCCTCCCCCACTCGTGCTCTCTCTCTGTCTCTGCCTCTCTGTCTCTCTCTCCGTCTCTCAGAAATAAACATTAAGAAAAAAAATTTTTCAAAATTTTAAGTTGAAGCAAATATGGCAAAATATTCAAATTTGACAAACATCAGTGGTCAGCACTTTATGGTATTATTTTCTGTAACTTTCTGTTATATTCGCTGTAACATATTCCTTAAAATCCAGTAGGAAAATATTTGGAAATAAGGAATTTTTTAATATAGTAAAACCAATGTTGCCTGATTTATAACTTTGAATTGTTATGTTAGTTACTTAATATGATAACTACATATTGCATGATGTTAGAAATATTATTCTAACATTTTGAACTTGAGTAACGATGCGTCTTATACATTGATTTCCTAACAGTGTTTTCTACTTACAGCAAATGAAGAAATCCTTTAAAATCAAACAGTGCCTTCTGAAATTGCTTCACTAGGGTAAAAGAGTGAAGACAGCAGTATTTAATGAAAATGAGGGAATGATAAAGGAAATTCAAACAGGCTGGTGTAGAAAATGGGGTTAGAGAAAGAGGAATCTGCTAAGGAAACAGGAGACACAAATAAGAGGAAAGAGGAAAAGAATTTAAAGACCAACAATAAAGGGAGTAAATTGAAAAGTAATGGAGTGGGTAATTCTTTATGTAATTATAGAAATTACTTGAACAGGCAAATGTAGATGCCAGATGTGATTTAATTTCACTGAGGCCACAGAATTTTACAGTTACTAATGTCTTCTTCAACACCCTTATTTCAAGATGGGGAGGGGTGCCTGGGTGGCTTAGTTGCTTAAGCTTCTGACTTCAGCTCAGGTCACGATCTTACGGTTTGTGGGTTCAAGCCCTGCATTGGGCTCTGTGCTCACAGCTCAGAGCCTGGAGCCTGCTTCAGATTCTGTGTCTGCCTCTCTCTCTGTCCCTTCCCCCCCCCCCCACTCAAATATAAATAAAACATAAAAAAATAATAAAATGAGCCATGTTTCTTCTGCTTTAGGTATTTTAATAGATAAGTGACATGGGGAACATAAAAATGGAGAGTTGAGAACTATTGTATTAATCCATTCTTGTGCTATTTCTATTTCTGCTTTTCCAGCAGAACATTCTCTGTAACACATTCCTTAAAATCAAGTAGAGAAAGTATCAAAGAAGAATCTTCTCTAATTAGGCCCTAAAATAAGCTTGCAACCCACAAAGGAGGAACTTGCCTACACACAGTTCCATTGCGATTACTGTGATTTTTTTTTTTAATTTAAAGTGAATTATATCACAGTTAAACAGCAAACCATTTTTTTTTTTTTTTTTTAATGGTTGTTCGATTTGTCTAGTCAGGAGGTAGCTAAAGAAAACCAGCAAACAAAAGTCAGCTTGGTTGGGGGATACACTGAGCTTGAAGTTTCTTAGTTTTGCTGAACTGTAAATGCACCTTATTACCTAATGAAATAAAAGTGCCGAAGTCATGTTGGAGTTTTCCAGATAAACTTCACTAGCAGCTCCGGGAACCTTATGCTTAGCTGGTGACAGACTGGAACATTAAGTGGCTGACAAGACTCATGAATGCCTCTTTGTTTGCACAGAGTTGTGCCCTAGTGAGGACGCTGTCCTGCCCAACACTTGCCATTTAAACCTCCCTTTGCTGAGGTTTATAACTTGGCTGGAACGCTTTATTCATCATACAGCCTTCTGTCAAGGGATTAGGGTTTTTTTCTTTAAATATTTTTAAACAAATTCTGAAAGCAACACACACCAAGTAAAACAAACCACACATTTTATGTAGAAACTGATTTTCTTCCTTCACGAATTATGTTCTCACCTTTTATTCTAAGACTTTTGGGGAACGGATGCAATTGGAAAAGTAGGTGTTTCAGGAAGATCTTTGATCAAAAACCAATCATACTCTTGGCAAGTATTTGTTACATAGTGTAGTTTTAGTTCTAGATTTGGAACCTAGGAAGAGCTATGACATTCCCTTTGGGAAAGTGTCGTGATTTGTTTCCTTTTAGAGAGTTTTCTCTAAGAAAAAGTATCTGGGATCCTAGAGAATCAGTTTAAAAAAAACACCTTGTAGTGAAAACTGCATAATGTTGTTCTGAAACTACAACTATTAATATATATGTTTTAAAAGTTGATGACAAAATAGTTTTTTAAAAGTTCCAGGAAATTGTGCATAATCACGGAAGTGTCACAGAACTCAAAGATTCGACAAGGCTTCTGAGGCCACTTGGCCCATCTTTCCTCCAGGCAGGACTGTTCCCTTCATTCTTTTACTCAGCACTTTCTCCAGTCCCTTTGGAATGTCTAAAGAAACACAATACAGTCCTTTGAATTACAATTGTTATTTTAGCATTTCATCAACTGGGGCAGCTTTGAGTAGAAATGATTTTTCTAAATTGAATGTTGCTTCTAATCTTCATTAGATTTAAATTTAAGGCGGTGACACTCTTTTTTTAAATTTATTTATTTATTTATTTATTTTTTTTTAAATATGAAATTTACTGTCAAATTGGTTTCCATACAACACCCAGTGCTCATCCCAAAAGGTGCCCTCCTCAATACCCATCACCCACCCTGCCCTCCCTCCCACCCTGCCCTCCCTCCCACCCCCCATCAACCCTCAGTTTGTTCTCAGTTTTTAACAGTCTCTTATGCTTTGGCTCTCTCCCACTCTAACCTCTTTTTTTTTTTTTTTTTTCCCTGACAAAGACAGCCCCCATGGGTTTCTGTTATGTTTCTCAGGATCCACATAAGAGTGAAACCATATGGTATCTGTCTTTCTCTGTATGGCTTATTTCACTTAGCATCACACTCTCCAGTTCCATCCATGTTGCTACAAAAGGCCATATTTCATTTTTTCTCATTGCCACGTAGTATTCCATTGTGTATATAAACCACAATTTCTTTATCCATTCATCAGTTGATGGACATTTAGGCTCTTTCCATAATTTGGCTATTGTTGAGAGCGGTGACACTCTTTTTAATGTTGGAATTCTGTCTGGGGATGCTTATTAGCCTGGAAGGCAATTTATAGACTAAGTATTAGTTCCAACATTTACTGTGATTAGTTACCATGTTTCAGAAGAGACAGTTCTGTGTAGAGTCATGCTATAATGAGGTCATCATATTTTTGAGTTTTTATTGCTTTATCACATGCAATTATTCCACAAAATAATTTACTATCCATTTAGATGTTCAGCTGGAAGTGTCTGGTGAAAAAGAGTTTCTTGAAGGAAAGAAATCGAGGCACAAAACACGTTATAGCTGATGGATCCCCAAGAGTATTTGCCAAGAGAGCTATTTAAAAAAGTAAGAGGCACCATCACCTCAGATCAGCAGGCACTCAAACTGAGACTTTCCCTCTCAGATTCCAGCCCCTGTACTCAAATCTGTGCACAAAAGTGGGCATAATGATAACAGCAGAATGAAGCGACCCAAATGTCCATGAAGATGGTAACATTAACTCTGTGGAATATTATGCAGTGATAAAAGGAATGTGCTGGTCTGGGAACATTTCCAACAAGCATATAAAGAACAGTACATGCAGCATGATTCCAATTACTAAACAAAATGAACCTCCACCACCCCCCCCCCCACCAAAAGTAAGAGAGAGTTAAAATGTTTTATTTGTGAGCAACAGGAGTAAATAAACAAACTGAAAATCTTATTATCACTTAAACTACAAACTACATCTTCTGTCTTTTATAACTATTGCTCTTGGAGAGAGAATCCTCCACGTGAACCCTGCTGCCATGTTGTGAGGACACTCAAGCAGCCTTGGAGAGGCCCACTTGGTGAACAACTGAGGCCAAGAGAGTTCTAAGTAGAATGGACAACACTATAAGCAGTTTTACCAAAATCTCAAAATGCAAACTTTCTGAAAAGTGGGACAAATAGGCTTTACTTCTGTGTTTTCAGTGATTCATCCTGTCGCTGTCAGCAAATTTTCTTCTTGGAAAAAGACATTTAGGGCTGTGGATCCATTCTTTTAGTTCTATTCATCAGTAAAAACCAAGTATCTAATTAGACTATCTAGAATCACTGTTTTTATATTGTAGTTGTTTTTATTATTTTTTTAATTAAAAATTTTTTTAGTGTTTATTTATTTTTGAAAGAGAGAGAGAGAGAGGGAGAGAGAATGAGGGAGGGAAGGACAGGAAGGAGGGAGACACAGAATCAGAAGCAGTCTCCAGGCTCTTAGCTGTCAGCACAGAGCCCGATGCTGGGCTTGAACTCACAAACCTTGAGATCATGACCTGAGCTGAAAAGTCAGACACTCAACCGACTGAGCCACCCAGGTGCCCCATATTGTAGTTGTTTTTAAATATTCCCTCAGCTATAAATAAAATAGCTATTTCCTAAAGAGTTCATTTGAAATTCTGTGGTGCCCATCCACAATGGGCACAAAATGAATAAACATTCTAGGAGGATTGGGAGGAGGGAGGAGAAGGAGTATCGGTCTATCACATATAAATCTGTGTTTATATAAGTCATATAAACCATGGAAATGAATATTTCTTAGAGGGAGTAAAATGTAATCCTCAAAGCTTTTTTCTTCTTACCAAAGATCCAGGGTGGTTTATACAACCCTTCCCATTGCTATTTGGGAAGATAAAAGGAGAGGGAGGGAGAGAATGTGGAGGGGAAGAAGGATAAGGATAGGAGGGTAGAGAGGTTGAAAGTAGAAAGTGTGTAGAGGGGGTTGGAGAAGCAAAACAGAGAAGAACATTTGCTATAATGTCATTGGTGGAGAGCAAATCACTCCCCAGGTCCCATCTCCAGGAAGACTTTAGTGACCCCTCCCCCAATGCACTGTCATATCCTTTCACTATTGCTGCATAATTGATTAACCCAAAACTATCTCATGCAGTTTCTCAGGGTCAGAAGTCTAGGGAAAGTCTAGGAGTCACTATGGCTCAGCCTCCCACGAGGCTATTCACTTTCTCTGATGGCCTGCCAGGGACTGGTGGGTGAGCTTCTAAGATGGCTCACTCACATGACTGCTAGCAGGCAGCCTCAGCTGTTCACCAGGTAGACCTCTTTATAAGCTGCTTGAGTGTCCTTACAACATGGCAGCAGGATTTCCCCAGACCAAGAGATCCAAGAGAGAAGAAGCAGAAAGCTGCAATGCCTTTTATGACCTTGTCTCTCCAATGATTAGCTTATGGGCACTGTCCTTTGTGCTTTTTTCTTATTCTTTAGAATTGAGTCTCTTTTTTCCATCCCAAATTCAAGGGAAGGGGAATCAGGCTCTATCTTTTGAAGGGAAAATTAAAGAATTTTGAACGTATTTTAAGCCACCATGTCACTTACTCTCCTTGGGCTGGCAAAGGTGTTCTACTCTCTGCTCTCTTGTGTTGTATGGTAGGTATTACATTTACATCACTGTGACCCCATCATTCTTTTATTCAATTCATAATGAAAATTACTAGTAGAAATAATAACACACACACACACACACACACACACACACACACACACACAGACTATGGCCTGGACTGCACACAGTCAAAGTTGTAATGGATAAAAAATTCCTTAGAGAATCACATCTTTTTAACAAAATTATAGGTATAAAAATGTGACTCAGGGAAATTGAACCTGTTAAAAATAATGGCCACAGAAGAAAACTTACAGTAGCAAGTTGCTGTTAGAATTTGATATAAACAAGAGAGTCATACAAAAAAAAAAATCTTGGTTGTAAATTTACATGGAAAAGAACTAATTCCGGTGAAAATAATCTCAGGAGAACATTAAAAAAAAAATCGAAACAAAATTGGGAATGGTTTAACTACAGAGCAGAGACAGTTGACCAAAGAACGAAATTAGTCTAATGACACTCTCTCCGAAAACACTATCTTCACAATCAGCATTGTTGGTATAATTCTGATTAAAATGCTTGTGTTAGTACATAGAGTAAAATGTTCTAGAGATCAAAACAGTGGAGGCTCAATATTTCTGCAGACCAAACACCTGTGACAGGGGAGCTTGGCCGGCTCAGTCAGTAGAACGTGCAACCCTTGATCTTGAGGTCGTGGATTTGAGCCCCACATTGGGTGTGAAAATTACTTGAAAACAACAAAATGCCTATGACAGTTTATCTACATTAAATGTCTTTTCGGTGGGGTGGCAGTGGATGAATAGCTTTTTAAAGTTTAACATCTAAGGTAGAAACTGGAAATGAAAAGATTGACAGAATTCACTACAGAAAAACAAGTATATCCAAAAAATGCAGTAATTAACATTACATCAAAAGAGAAATGATCACTTGGAAAGATGACTGTATTTGACAGAAAAAGAGTTAATATGTTTAATGTCTATCTCTCACAAATCAATATGAGAAGAAGACAAACACCCTATAATAAATCTTTGGCACAATCTTTCTGAAGGGCAGTATAGCATATATATCAAAAGACATACAGAAATGACTTGGCAATTCACATTTAATTTATCCATACCTAAGAATAATCAGTGAAATAGGCAAAGGTATACTTTTGAGAGCATTCCTTATAGCAGTATTGCTAAAGACAAAAAATATGGAAATAACAAAAATATCCTATAATAGAGGCTTGTTTAAAACCTAAAAAGTAGAGGTGCCTGGATGGCTCAGTCCAAGTCATGATCTCATGCTTCCTGAGACTGAGTCTTGCATTGGGCTCTGCACTGACAGTGTGGAGCCTGCTTGGGATTCTCTCTCTCTCCTTCTTTCTCTGCCCCTCCCCCACGTGTGCTCATTCTCTCTCTCTCTCTCTCAAAACAAATAAAAAACCTAGAAAAAAGTTTTTAAAAATTAAGAATAATACACCCATATGATGAAATTCTATTATGCATTAAGTTGATGTTTTAGATGAGTATTTATTAATATCCCTTGATATTAATATCAGGGTGCTTGGGTGGCTCAGTCAGACTCTTGATTTCAGTTCAGGTCATGATCTCATGGTTCGTGAGTTCGAGCCGGCATCGTGCTCCAGGCTGGCATTGGGGAACCTGCTTGGGATTCTCTGTCTCTCCCTCTCTCTCTCTCTCTGTCCCACCCTCCCCCTCTCTTTCTCTCTCTCTCTCTCTCTCAAAATAAATAAACTTCAAAAAATAATAATATTAATATCAAGGTCTATTAACTATAGTATTACATAAAAGAAACAAGTTATAAGTGGGATGTACAATACAAGCTCGTTTTAGTAAAAAATGAATGAAAGGATAAACAAAGCCTGTCTCTGGGTGATGAAATTATAAGTGTTTATTTTTTCATTTGCTTTTTGTTTTCCTTTGTTTCGTTTCATTTTTTGAGAGAAAAAGTGCTCATGTACAGGAGAAAGAATATTAAGCAGGCTCCATACCCAATGCAGAGCCCACTGTAGGACTTGATCCCACAACTGTGAGCTGAGCTGAAATCAAGAGTCAGATGCTTAACCAACTGAGCTACCCAAATGCTCCAGCTTTTTTTGTACTTTTTGTATTTTTTAAATTAAATTTTTAAGAATGTTTATTCTTTGAGAGAGAGAAGAGAGAGAAAGAGAGAGAACACAAACAGGGGAGGGGCAGAGAGAGGGAGACACAGAATCTGAAGCAGGCTCCAGGCTTTGAGCTGTCAGCACAGAGCCTGACGCAGGGCTCGAACTCACAAACTCCAAAATCATGACCTGAGCCTAAGTCGGACACTTAACCGACTGAGCCACCCAGGCGCCCCCATATTTTTTTTTTTTAAAGAAATGACTGGATTCCTTTTATCATGAGAGAAAAATTGTGTTTTAGGTATAAAAAATGCACTCACTTGCAATTAGAAGGATGTTTTCTAAATTTTTTTTGTATTGAGGTAGTGTTCCTTAAGTTATTTATGGTATTTTCCTGCTTTTAATGAAAAGAAAAAAACATACTTAAAAAAAAAAAGTGCTGGCCAGGATTTGGGAACAGGCTGCGGTTACATCCACCTTCTTCTGATCCCGCCCCCACATTTCTGCTCCCATTTCCCACTCCCACCCCAACTCTAAAAAGTTAACCACACTAGCTAAAGTGGCCCATGGAAGATAAACAATAACATTTATTTCCAGTGAAATAAAAACTTAAATGGTGTAAGGGTATCCAACCCGCTTGAACCAACCGCTCTATGTGGATATTCACAAAAACATACAAGACTCAGTGGGGGAGATAATTGTTTCTATTTGCACACATCCAGGTGGTTCCTAGTACTTCCAATTCCAAACAAATAAAATATTCCATTTTATTTACAAGTGGTCATTATTCTGAATTATGTCCACCAGTGTAATATAACAAGAAATGTTTTAAAATACAGTAAGAAATAGGTTTAAGCAGATTTTAAGTGGATCAGCGAAAGCACGAGAGTATTGCTTCTATTTTAAGGAAACCTCTTTTATTTCGGAATTGTGGACGACTTTCTCAGCACATTTGCTTTTCTTTCCTTTTCAATTCCAGCTTTCATTTTGAATCACCTAAAAGTGAAATGTTTAGGGCAAAAATAACGTTTTGACTTCTCTAGCTTCCATAAAGAATACCATTTTGCATGCCACAAGCTTTTGCCTTTTCTAATTCCCAAGTCAAGCTGTAATTTTCCTCTTCTAGTTTTATCCAGAACCTTTAAATTAGCAACGTAAGAAACTAAACAGGAAGTTACATTTCTCTGATCTGGAAAGTTAGGAGGAAGATGGGCAACAGATGAGAAAACTAAAGTAGGAGAAGGAAGCCACCATATTTTCTTCCCGTTAATCAAAATCATACATTCAGAATTCTCCTATTATCCTGACTGAAAAGACCAAACATCAGAAAGAAGTACAGTATATTTTTTCAGCTGTCTGTAGATCATCATGAAAGGAATGATCATTGCCTGTGTCTACCAATAGTTCCAAATCTATTTTGAAAGAGGTCCACAAAAGTTTAAGCATAGCTAAGTAGTGCTTTAAAGGAAGATTTGATTTACATATTTAGTGGCCAAAAAAAAACCCCACAACAACTTAGCCTTTAGGCCATGACTTGTTCAAATACCAACATGTTTGAAAATACCAACATATTTGAAATTACAATAATAACTGTTTCCATAGCAAATATGATACACAAAAACAACAGATTTTGGCTTTGTTTTTCTGAATGCTGTTTGGAGCCAGTTTTGTTTAAGAAGATAATCTGGAGGTTCAGTTGACTAGAGCCGTGGCCTCCAGACTTTGGGGTTTCACAAAGCAGCCAAGTTTCTTAAATGAATGAATAAATAAATAAACCGGAGAGTAATGAACATAGGGTTATTAACCTTTTGTTTTACCAATGAGGATACAATAAAGCACCATCATAATCAATGATCACCATTATTTCACAAGAGAAAGGACATTTTAACAGGAAAAAAAAAGCAAGAAGGGACTAACCTCATAATAAAAAAAATAAAATAATCCTTAAGAGGAAAAAATTAGTTTTATGAAAAAATTATTACATTTTCTCAGTACATATTTTAATAAAACATAATAGACTAGTATTCAGGAACCCCTGAGAACCACTACAGTATTAAGGAGATCAACTTTCCGTTTTTTATTCCCATATAAGCTAGTTACGTTATATTGATCTGTTCCACGGGTCTAGAATGTGTGTTAATATATATATTTTTTTTGTCTGTTAATTTACTGATTCTTTCAACTATTCAACAAATACTATGTGTGCTCTATTATATATTAGGCACTGAAGGAGATTATAAAGCAGAATAAGATTGTCTCTTCTCTTACGGTACACAGAAAAAATTTTAATTCAAGCCCAAACATACCATAACAGAGCACAAATAGATCAGGGAAACCTAGGGACAGAGGGCAGGGAAAGCGACACAGCACAGGTGGCATTTAAGGTTTAATTGTAAGATGAGATTTTGATGGCTTATGTTGGTCTGGTGGAGGGCATTACGGAGGAAGGTGAAAATTATCCCAACCAATAAGGCTTGGAAAGGATCAAATATGTTGAAGATCTTGAGAGTAATTTGGCTTGCTATGAATAGGAGAGTACTGGGGAAATACGGATAGGCTATTTTGCAGAGAATCTTCAAAGTCAAGGCAAAGGTTTAGACTACATCTAGTAAGCAAGGCATTGCCACCAAGCAGATGAACGGGGATGGAAAGACTACTGAACTTGAGATCAGGAGCTGTGACTTTCAGTGTTAGCTGTATTCTTCCCATGGAGGCTTGAGAAATTCTTTTAACTTCTCGGAGCCCCTATTTCCCATCTGTAAAATGAGATTAACCCCCATGTTACATGCTATTTTACATGCTAATGAAATTAAATATGATACAGTATTTGAAAGGTCTAGGACAGCACTGGACGTGCAGTCTGCAACCATTAAAGTGAATATTGTTGAATCATCAAAATTCAGGTTTAGGAAGATGATGAGTTTGAATGTGTGGGTTCAAGAAGAGAAACAACAGAACAAACTGATGGTTGCCAGAGGGGCGAGGGTGGGAGATGGCAAAATGGGAGAAGGAGAGTGGGAGGTACGGGTCTCCAGTTATGGAAAGAATAAGTCACAGGGATGAAAGTATAGCAGAGGGAATCTAGTCAAGGGTATTGTAGTGGTGATCAGTGGTGACATATGGTAGTTACACTTGTGGTGAGCACAGGGTAACATACAGACTTACTGAATCACTATGTGGTATGCCTGACATAATGTAACATTGTGTGTCATCTATGCTTCCATAAAAACAGTAAAGAGAGAGAGAGAGAGAGACACTGAATGGGAGTGAAAGAGAGGGGATGAGAAATTTGGGGGAAGAGAAATGAGTAAATGGAAGTGAGAGCTATTTGGATGGCTTGCATGGATGGGATGAGAGAGGAGAGCTTCAGGATGATGACGTTTAAGCATGGAATGGTGCTCTTTGCAGAATTTGGGAGACTGCGGCCAGAAGCCCTGTGAGAGGGCAGTGTGGGGAGTTTGGTTTTGATTGTTCAATTTGAGGTCCTAGGGCTGTATCTGGGTGGAAGTGGCCAGCAGGTTTAGGAAGTTAGGAGAGGAGTGAGAAGTTGAGACATAGATTAGGGAGTCACCTGCATAAGGATGAGTGAGAATTGAAGCCATAAAGACACCATTGTAATGCCAAGAGCGGAGTGTCGAGGAAGGTGGGGACCAAGGACTGAGTTTTGAGTAGCTCCTCTACTGGCTGGGTGAGCAAACAGAGAAGGTGCGGAAGGCAGCAGAGAGGCGAATAGGAAAGAAAGACCAGGGTGAGAAAGGCCAGGTGTTCCCAGGAAGGCCATGGTGCCCGAGGGAAGGTAGATTTAAGAACAAAGGAGCACTCATAAGTGCCACTTGCCACGGAGGCCAAAGACACAAGAGCAGAAGGATCAAAACAAGGAGCTCATCAAGGACTTTTGTGAGAGCAGTTCAGTAGTGTGGTAGGAGCAGAAGTTACACTGCAGGAACAAGTGAAGAAGTTAGCTAAAAATATATGCTAATTTATATTTTGAATAAGTAATAATGCTTATGAATCAAAAGCTACCAAAGCATAAAAAGAGAAAACTAGGTCTCTCGACTACTCAGTTTCTTGTGCATTCTTCTAGGAATATCCAGGGTAATTCCATGAATACATATGACTTTTATTTTTTTATTAAAAATTTTTTAAATTTTTTTTTTAATTTTTGAGAGAGAGAGAGAGAGAGAGAGAGAGAGAGATGTCTTGGAAATCTCTCCATTTGTTGCAATGGATCCTTACGTGAAGGGTCGCTCCCTTCCTCTACTGATGGGCATTCACATTTTTTCCATCAAGAAGTTGATAACCCAACCCCAAATCTTCCTGGTTGACTAGGTGATACTCTACAACTCTAGATCTTGATGACTTAAGTGGTAGGACTCCTGTATTTATTTACTAACAAACAGCTACATCCATCCTCTTCTCTCATCCCAGTGTTGATTTGTTTCTTGCCTTCATGGAAGGATTCCATTTCCTGCTCTGTAACCCCTCCTAGCTTTTCCCAATAGTCTCATCATAAAGCTTTCTGGAAATAAAAAAGTCACCCCTGCTCAAAAGATTTAAATCCTGAATTCGAGGCATCTGATTGATTTAGCCTTTAGTTATGATCTCGTAAAGTATATCGATGCCAGGCTCCCACTGAAGACTGTTGGCCCTGGAAGTATCTTAGAAGTTGCCCAAACCCACCTCTTTGTTTTACAGCAGCGGGAACCAGAGAGCAGAGAAGTGACATATGTTCCCCCAAATCATATGGCAGAACAGTAACGGAACCCAGGGTCTTTACTCCCAAACCAGTGTTTGACCCCGAGCCAGACCTTGGTTTAAGTAGGGGATACATAAAGGAAAAATGTCTTTGGGATCTGGGAAAATATAATGCTGTGCCTGGGAACGTGAGAGCCAGCGTTCACTTTCCAGTTTGGACTGATTCACAGCACTGATTTGGGGAAGTCATGAGTTTCAGTTGCTCAGTTACACATTTGGCCTCATACCACACAGGCCATGCAGAAACTGTTGTGAAGGTTGATGAGGTAATCCTTATAAAATTCTGTTAGCTATTCAGATGGAAGCCACAACTGTGTCCAGAAATGATAGAATGCTGGATATACAGCATAAACTTTTCAATCCCATATTGGTTTATCAGATGCTGCAAAACTTCAGCCAACCAAACATCTTATTGTCATCAGCTTAATCTTTTCTCCCCCTCTATTTGGTCATTCATATATATATGTTTATTTACTTATTTTGAGAGAGAGATAGAGAAAGTGGGAGAGGGGCAGAGAGAGAGAGAGAGAGAGAGAGAGAGAGAGAGAACTCCAAGCAGGCTCTACACTGCCAGCTCAGAGCCCAATGCAGGGCTTGAACTCATGAACCATGAGATCATGACCTGAACCGAAGTCAGATGCTTAACCGACAGAGCCACCCAGGTGCCCCTCTTTGGTCATTAACCTGGTTGATTGCGCACCTGGGTGCTAAGAATGCAATGTTGAACAAGACAGCCGAGGAAGCAAATTTTAAATGAGAAAATGTGGGGATCTCAGGGCCAAGCAGCCCAGCTCTCCTTCACTGTCCTGTCTCTATCTCTACAGGCTAGAAGCCTTGTTTCTTCACTTATTGAAATCTTCAGTGTGTCCCCTCAAAAACAAAGAAACAAAGTACTACAAAGTTATTATTATTTTTTACTTATTCTAGTTCCTTGAGTTTTGAAATCACACAAGGTCCTCACCATTTACTCAAATCCTCTGCATCTTGGTTTCTCCATTTGCCAAATGAAGATATGTAGATTGTGGTGAGGATTCCGCAAATGTAAAAGTGGGCCTGATACAAAGTACTCAGTAAGAGTTACCCTCTATCGCTATAACCATTTGAAAGCGGATGATAGTATATGTAAATATGCATTCAATTAAAAAGTAACTTTGTAGTGCTTAATGGTTTCTTTGTTTCTTTGTTTTTGAGGGGACACACTGAAGATTTCTTTTTCTTCAAAAAAATTTTTTTTACATTTATTTATTTTTGAGAGACGGAGAGACAGAGCACACGTGGGGGAGGGGCAGAGGGAGAGGGAGAGAGAATCTGAAGCAGGTTCCAGGCTCTGAGCTGACAGCACAGAGCCCAACACAGGTCTCGAACTCACAAACCGTGAGATCATGACCTGAGCCGAAGCCGGACGCTCAACCGACGGAGCCACCCAGGCGCCCCTGAAGGTTTCTGTAAGTGAAGAAACAAGGCTTCTAGCCTATAGACATAGAGACAGGACAACGAAGGAGAGCTGGACTGCTTGGCCCTGAGATCCCCATGTTTTCTCATTAAAATTTTGCTTCCTCGGCTGTCTTGTTCAACATTGCTTTCTCAGCACCCAGGTATGCAATCAATATTAGCTAATGAATGAATGAATACATTTATGAAATCTGTCCAAAGCCAGAGAAACGGAGGATGGCCACAAAGAAAAAAGTCTGGCTCACATCATAGATTTTTCCAGGAGAAAGGAAATAGAAGGAGAAATATATATGTAGGAATAGTGTAACTGTTGCCTAATGGATAAAGAGTCAATTCCTGGAGATAAAAAAAAAATAAATAGCTGTGCAGTTGGACATGCTGGCCCAAAGAATCATTGGGTTTGTTTTTGTTTTTAGTGAAGTCAGGTATCTTAAGAAGGTAGTGGAGAGCACTCGATTTTGACAGTGGTATTCTGCAGAGATTTCCAATTTTTAAAAGAGATCATTCTGCAGGTGTCACAAAGAACACCCTATTAGAGTGTCTGTCTCCCTGAAAATGAATCCTTCTTCTTTGTACTCAGGGTGTTTCTCTGTTAATAATAGCCTCCTACGATGACCCCAAGTTTCATAGCCTCCCTGAAAGTAAAAGCTGCTCTTTGTGTAGGCTGCCCTCCCCCCCCCCCCATTCCTAAACACACTCCTCCCCAACTGGGGTCATGGTAATGCCATTGCTACTAAATGTATCACCACTGAATCAAAGGACAAGTCAGAGCAACTGTCTTTGTTTCCTTCTCTACCTCATCATGTTTATTTAGGTTGAAATGGTTTTCAATAAAATTTGACAAGCATTTACCCAGCACCCATTGTGAACAAAGCACTGTGCTAGGTCACATATGCAACATAAAGTCAATTAGGCATGGTTTCTGGCCTTGAGAATCTTGTATTGACTTGCAGATTATTATGACTGGCAAAATGTTTCAGTATCTCTCTTCAACATGTCCAGGCTATAGGTTTCTCTTAATTTGATTTGTTGCTCTAGAATTCAGTTGAAGGTGAATTTGAGTACATTGGATTTAACAGAAGTCTTGAAAAAAACCTTCTTGATCCCTCAGCTAGATGTTCTCTCTGCACTTTATAACTCTTATAGCACTTAGCTCTTTTACATTGTATTATATTTATCTATGTACATGTCAGCCTTCATAATCTAGGGAGAGAACAGGAACCGGGAAAGGTGCCCAAGGAGTGGAGCCAGAAGACTGGTGCTTGTTTGGGAAGGCAGACCCAGATATGAATCAGCCATGAAATCTTAACCTCTATGACCCTCATTCCTGCATCTAGAATTGCAAGATAATAATAATTCCTATTTCACAGAATGGATATGAAAATTAAGGTAGTTAATGGGAATGTGCTTTGTAAACTAGTACTCACACGTTAATTTTCTTATCCCCTATGGGACCTAGCAAAAGGCCTTGCCTATGAGGAATATGTTTTTAACATTCATTAACTTATTACAAAATGACATCAACCACCTTATGGTGCATTCTCCTTCTTACATTCATTTCCTAGCCCACATTATTAGCAGGACTTATCGGTAGTGCTCTAGTAGGTTTAGGGTGGGGTAATTGCAGGGATTAAATGGGATCAAAAGGGCCTGCTTGCTGGTGGAGCTACCCTTTTGGATTGTGGGGTCCAACGCCCTTCCCCTCATACTTTATATGTCTTGTTTCTATCTTAAGGGCAGGTAATGTCAGGGAGGCCCTAGTAGTTAAAACACGGGCTTTGCAGAAGGACAGTCCTGGGTTCAAATCTTGGATCTGCCAGTTTACTAGTTGTGCGTTATTGGCTAATTTTTAAATTTTTCTGAGCTTTGGTTTTCTCACCTGAAAAATGAAGAACGCAGGATTTTTCAGTAATTAAAATTAGATAATGTTTTAAATGCAAAATGAGGAGGCATTAGTGAGTCACATCACCTTAAGCGTTAACTGCAAAGACATCCATCCTTAGTCCCTAAATGTTAATTGAGCAACTACTATGGGGGCTGAGCAATGTACAGGTGCTGGCGAAAAACCCTGTCACCAGTAGGAAAGACAGCCCATGAGAGCAGGGTGCTCTGGGAACAGTAGGGGAACCTATGTGACAGCTCTGACTGGGATGTGTCAGGAGCTGTCCGGGAAGGCTTCTTGGAGGAAGTGATCACTGTGAAGAGGCTTGTCAAGTAGGAGTAAGCCAGGTGGACAGAGGGACCACACCGAGGACACGGAGACCTGAGAACACGTGCCCTTCTGGGAAAATGGAGAGCAGCTCTGACAAAATGAAGCCATACAGGTTTGTCGATGCCAGGTCACGGTGGGTGGCAGTTTGCTGTGTGAAAGAATTCATGCTTTATTTGGAGGAAACAGAGAGGCATTGGCAGACGCGCTCCCTCACCTAGAGAGAACGCTTAAACGGAGAGCATCGAGTCAAGAAGAATATCCTGATGTAATGAAATTAACACAGGTGTGGCGCCTCGCAGGTTCTCAATCCTGGCGAAGCCCCGTCCGTGTGTGACTGCATCAACGCAGTCAACGCCATTCATCTCTATAATTTCGTGGTCAACCAGCGAGGACACCTAACCCTGTAGGGTCACCTCGAGCTCCAAACGGGCTTCATGCATCTCAGCTTCGCAGCAGGCTGTGTGACCCATAACAAGCATTTTAACGAATGTCAGCGCCCTTTGCCTCACCACTGGGTCGCTAAAGTACGAGAGCTATTGCTAGGCCTTTCCCTCCCCTCCCTTCCTTCCCTTTCCTCTTTCAGCGGTGTAAGCAGCAGCCGCAGCAGCCAAACGCCAGGGACGAGGAGGATGTCCACTCAGGCGAGCGCTCCTAAGCGATGATTAAAAAACAGCCGCACCGAAGCCGGGGCGCGGGCGGGAGCGAGGCTGGGCATGCTCAGAGCGCCGGGCTGGCGCGCGGCCGGGATCTCGGCGGCCGGAGGGAAGCCGGGCGGGGGCGCAGGCCGGAGCGGCGCCGGCGCGCATGCTCAGTGCCCGCTTCTGCTCGCTCCATCCAGTGCGGCAGCCGGAAAACCGCAGCGGCGGCGGCGGCGGCAGCGGCTGACGGGGAGCGACCGAGCCGGGCGGCAGAAGGGGGGAAAAAAATACGAGGGGGCATAGCTGATAAGGCAGGACTGAGAGCCCGGGATTCACGGCCTCTCGCGGGCCGCCGCCTTCGCCGTCCGCAGGGAGGAAGGCCCGGGAGGCGGCGGCGGCAGAGACGGCGGCCGGAGAAGGAGGAGACGGCGACGGGAGGGGAGCGCAGAGGAGGGGCCGCGCCGCCGGCGGCCTGGGAGCCGCAGTGATTTTGACGTTTTCCTCCGCTCGGTCTCCGGCGGCCCCCGACCGGGCTGCGCTGCGGGGGGGACGCCCACCCCGTCCCGCGCGCCCGGCTCGTCCCTCCGCCCGCCGGGGCCTGAGGGGGTCTCCGCGCTCCGCGGGAAGGGAAGGGGGAGGCGGGGGCGTGCGGGCACGGCGATGGCGGGGACATTTTCCACAACGTGATTGTTAAAGGCTCCCCCCCCCCCTCCTTAAAATTCCGGGCCCTTCCAGCCTCCCCCCTCCCCCCCCCCAGCCCGTGTGACTAAACGGAGACAAAGGGGAGGCGGCCTCGCTCACACGCGCGCTCGCGGGGCGGGTGGCTCGGCGGGGCGCCGGCGCGGGGCGGGCGGACGGACCGACGGACGGACGCTGCGCCGTCACATTCCTATGCCCGGGAGGAGCGGCGGCGGCTCCCGCGGGAGGCGGCAGGCTCGCGGCGCGGACAGCTGAGCTTCTCCT
>NW_026059719.1:0-38195 GCF_023721935.1 Panthera uncia | reverse complement strand
CAATCAAAAAGAATGAAATCTTTCCATTTGCAACAACGTGGATGGAATTAGAATGTATTATGCTAAGCAAAATTAGAGAAAGAAATATCATGACTTCACTCATATGTGGAATTTAAGATACAAAAAGAGATCAACATAAGGGAAGAGAAGCAAAAATAGTATAAAAACAGGGAGGGGGACAAAACATAAGAGACTCAAATACAGAGAACTGAGGGTTGCTGGAGGAGATGTGGGAGCAAGGTGGGCTAAAAGGGCATTAAGGAGGACACTTGTTGGGATGAACACTGGGTGCTATATGTAGGGGATAAATCATTGGATTCTACTCCTGAAATCATGATTGCACTCTATGCTAACTAACTTGGATGTAAATATTAAAGAGAGGAGAGAAAAGTGGGGGGGGGGGAAGAAAGGAAAGGGGAAAAAAAGAAAAGAATTAACATTACCAGGACATAGTTTCCTCTGGGAAACTTAAAATAGTAATTTTAAAATATAGAATTAACTCCTGTTCACTGGAAGAAACATTTTGCATATCACTTGCATTTTCCCTAGAGGGTAGGAAAGTATAATAAAATCTTCATTATTCAGAATTTATGATTATTTGCCTAGAAAATGTTCTAACATTCACCTTTGTCTTCACTGTCATTAAAGAATAATTTGAACACAAATGTTATGTGATGGAGTTGTCACCCAGAAATATTAAAATTGTTTGAGAAAATTTAAAAAAATGCAACAGATTTCTATACGTTGATTTTTATATCCTATAGCTTTACTGAATTTGTGGATCGGTTCTAGCAATTTTTTAGTGGAGTCTTTTGGGTTTTCTATACAGATTATCATGTCATCTGCAAATAGTGAAAGTTTTTCTTCTTCCTTGCTGATTTGGAGGATTTCTATTTCTTATTGCTGTCTGATTGCTGTGGCTAGAACTTTCAGGATTATGTGAAATAACAGTGGTGAGAGTGGACATCCCTGTCTTGTTTCTGACTGTAGGTGAAAATTTTCCCCAGTGAGGATGATATTAGCTGTGGCTTTTAGACTAGGCGTTTTAATATTGCTTGTTTCCCCTTTTTTTTCTCTACTTCTTTAAAATTATTCCACCATATCTGTTTATTGGTTACTCTGGAAATTTTAATATTCCTGATTAAATTTATAATGTCCAATGTTAACCAATATTAAACAAGACCAGAATCTTACAAGTTTGTTTTTCAATCACCACAATTTTGGCTGTTGTCTAAGATTTAATCTGATTTCCATTTTTAAACCCCATAAACTCTAATTTTTCTAATTATGTTTTCTAACTTATTTTGATAATTTTTATGATTTTGTACAACTTTCCAGGCTATAAAAAGGAACCATCCCTTGGAGCAGTACATGAAAGAAAAGGAGGAGAGAAAATTTAAATACTTGCCTGCCTTATACCTCCTGTTTAAAGTAGTTAAGTTTTAACATATAGGAAATTAATTCTTCCTACAATTCCAATATTCTCATTTGGTCCCCCAGTGGCACCTTAGGGGTGGAAATCCCACACTTTACCATGTGGAATCGCACTCAAGTCTGAAAGTGGCAAAATAGTTAAAGACACCAGGTACACAGTTGGTTAGCTTGGTGGCCCAACAGCAGACAAGGAGGCTAAGTCATTAGCTGTCCCCAAGCAGTGGAAATGCACAAGCCAGAGAGAGACCCATAGGATGTGGTAGTTGTTGAAGCAGAGCACATGACTGAGGGTCTGGGAAGGAGGTAGAGCCACAGGAATATAAAGAAATAAAAAAGACTTGTGTGATTCACACCCCATTCTTTACATCTCTGAACTTTCTTCCATATCATCTTTCTTCTTTCTGAAATGTATTTTTCAGAAGTTCCTCTACTAAAAGTCTGTTGTCTTTATTTCTCATTCTTGAAAGATATTTTTGGTAGGCACAGAATCTAGGTTAACTGTTCCCTCAGTACTTTCAAGTTATAATTCTATTGTGTCAGTCTACTTGTTGTTCTCCTTTGGAAATAACTTCTATTTCTTCCTAGCCTTTTTTTTTTTTTTTTTTACCTTATCCTTGACTTTGATATTTCACTTCAGATTTACTATGATGTAACCAGATGTGAATTTTTTTGTATTTATCCTGCTTAAATATTTATGGCTCTGTGAATATAAGGATCTAACTTGTTCTTAGATTCTAGAAAATTCTATACCAGTATCTCTTTTTATATTATCCAGCCACCTATCCGCTCTATTCTCTTCTTCTATAACTAATTATATTCCATGTTGACCTTCCCATTCTATACTTCATTTCTCTTAATTAAGTCATATTTTCCACCTGTTTCTTAGAACTGAATCAATAGAATTTCTTCAGTTTTCTTTCAAGTTTAATTCTTTATGTCTAATCTGCTATATAGTCTAGCCAAATTAATTTCTAATTTCAATTATTACATTTTCCATGTTTTTTAAGTTTTACTTTTTTCCATCTACTTGGAAAGTTTGATGGTATTGTTCCTCATATTATATGTCCATACAATCCTTATTACTGTAAACATTAAACACAGTATTTTATAATTCTAAGATCCATAGTCATTTCAGGACTGGTTCAATGGTTTTCTGTTTCAACTGATAAAGGGGCTTTTTTCCTATTTGGTAAATTTTTTTTATCATGAGTATATGTTTCATGGAATCCTTTCTATGAAATTCTTTGAGGTCTCAGGTAATGTTATATTGTTTTATGTAGGATTTGTATTTACTGGGTTTTGGTTTTTTTTTTTTGAAAGTGTATTTCTTTTGAGAGAAGGGGCAGTGGGGGAGGGCAGAGAGAATTCCAAGCAGGCTCCACACTGTCAGTGCAGAGCCCCATGCAAGGCTTGATCTCATCAACTAGGAGATCATGACCTGAGCCAATATCAAAAGTCAGATGCTTAACTGACTGTATTTACTACTAACAAGGACATAAAATACTAGTAACACAGGACCAACTTTAAACTAGATTTCCACTTTAGAGTTTTGGGAACCATGCAAATAGTATGAATTCTAGTCCTGAGCTCCAATGAGATTTTTTTTCATTTTCTCACTTGCTTAGATCCAAAGCTCAGACAGACATGTATATCCACTATCTCCCTCTGTGGGATGAGTTTTGTTTTTCTGCTTTATCACTAAAACTGTCAATTCTAGAAACTCAGCTCTATTGTGTGTGTGTGTTACAGCACATAGGGGAAGAGGGAGAAGATCTCCAATCAGATGTCATAATCTAGTCCTATACTTTATATTTTGTTTTCCACAAATACAACTATTAAAGGAGCATTCTAGCCCACCAAGAATAAATAGATAATTAGGGCAAATGCAGGCTTAGCCCTTTGAATCTTTCTCCTAATTTCCTACCTCAGATTAATTCCTGTCCTTTCCTAACAGCACAGACACACAGTAATTTCTTTTTACTTTTACCTAATATAAATTTATATCAGTAAAGGGTACTATGAACATCATTTTCTGCCAAAAATAGTATTTTAACACACCAACCGAGATTCAAATTCCAAGACGACACTCTACAATTAATCAAGCTTGTATGGTGTACCCTATATATATCCTACAAAAAGCAATATTCCCCTTAGTGGAATGTGAGGTCCTTTAATTAACAAATCTACCATTTCTAATCACAGTTTTAAACAGAAATGTATTCTCCACAATCAAAATGAGAGCTTAGTCCAAATAAGCTCCCAATAACTAGCCATCTCCCTAAATGTAGATTCATGCTATACCTGTATTCCAGAAAGAGAAGTCAGTTTATCAACATTGTCATTTCAATACAGTTTTCTGGGTCACCATTCACATGGCATGACTTATCACTTGCTAAGTCATTTAGTTCTATGCATTCAAATATTCAGAACATTTTGGAGTACATTCTACAGGCCAGAATCCCTTAAGTATCTATTTAAGACAAGTCTTTGCCCTCAAAAACACTGACCATCTAAGTAACCAAGTATAATTTTTTCAATTAATAATATAAATCAGAATATAAAAAATCCTTAAGCAACATATTTTAAGATTCAAGAGAATTTGGTAATTTGTAACTAGTCTTTTATAATTTCTACCATAGTCATTCTGTAGTCTATCTCGAAGGAGCTAACATATTTTAGGAGTTTGAAGATAGATAGATAGATAGATATCCATCCATCCAAATAGCCTGGAAGTTTCAAGATGTAGGTGTCAAACACATGGAAAGAGATCATATCTATAGCTATAGGCAAATAATAAATGTATGATTATGTTAAGCAATAAAGTTGGATTAATATAGTTATCTAGTAGAATTGCAAACAAAATTCTTAACTCTTTTTATTCAACTTAGTTATAGCTGGCATATATAAAATGATAGTTCTGTAATGTTTGATTGCCTGCTCCCTCATACACTCTCCCCATGGCCTCATAAAAAAGTGGTGACAATTCCAAAAAAAATCAAATGTAGTCTGATATTCTGATTTTTTTTTTCAACCTAGGTAAGGTAACAATAGCCTACTTTATTAGTCAGAATAGGCTATTTTACACTACTGTGACCAAAAAAAAGACCCACCCACAGTCCTATGGCTCAATATGATAGAGTTTTAATCCTACATATCTCATCCTCACTAAGGGATGTAGATTGATGGAGCCTCCATCATCTGGAATATCACCAGTAGATGGAGAATGGATAAAGGCACTTGGAAAATCTGACTATGGTTCTAACAGGCTTCTGCCTAGAAAAGACCCTCATCAGTTCTACTCTCTTTCCATTGGCTGAATCAAATCATCTATCTATTTCTGAAGTAAGTGCCTAGATGTTGGGATGAGCACTGGTTGTTGTATGTAAGTTAATTTGACAATAAATTACATCAAATAAATCAAAAATAAATAAAATTTTTTAAAAAGTGCCTGGAATGTTCTTGGAAGGTGGGAAGGATTGTTGGTGAACGTCCTTAAGGATGAGGGTACAACAGTCATTTTCCAGTTAAAATTACCTTCCACATTGAGTAATATACACAATCTCTAATACTGCTTCTTTTTCACTTTCAAATGTCTACATCCTTCAGAATTTTAAGAATCTTGAGATGCTCCTCTCTGACAACACAGAAAGGATTTACTTTCTAAATTGTTAACCTCTAGAATGCTTCTGTATCTACTTAGACACCATAATTTATATATACAGTATAATATTCCATGCATAAATATGGACCTGCTGTTCAAATAAAATAAAATTCAAACAGTGTTGCCATTTGGTCATAAAGCTCCTATTATATTTAAGGAAAGCATTCATTGACAGTTTGATAAATTATCATATTTTACTCCCTAATAGTATCAGCTAAAACTTCCGAGGACTTACAGAGCAAGGGCACAGCCCTGTTGGAAACCAGAATTCAAACTGAGCCAAAATGGACTTCCTGATATCACAGGGAGAGTCGGCACACAGTCTCCCCATCACTAAGCATTAAGATGATTTTTACATTTTCTCTTATAAAGAGAAGGTCAAAACATTATCCTCAGGATGAAAATTATATTCAACCTTGGCAAAGCTGGTTTTTAAAATGATACACCTTGGAGATGATAATAGCATAACTAGACTCAAACTATGGGATGTAGTATCCTACAAAGAAAGTGATAATATCTAGGTAATTTTATGGAAATATTAGAGAATGATCAAGAATATCACAGGGAATGCTCAAGGGCTTAAAGTCTATTCTGGATTCTACCTTCCCAGTGGTGCACTCCTCTGCTTTCTTATTGATTCCTTTTTATTTTCTATTAACGATAGTTTGTGGGGCCTCAATTCAGGTGTACACCAGCATAGTACAGTTGTCCTATGGAGGTCAGTGGATAACAGAGGAGGAATACTGCATCCTGGTCAAAAATCAGTAGTAATGGCGCACAGCACACACAAATACTGATAAAATACTAATTACCTTGCTTCTAATAGTTCTGTTTGGTTTTTGTCAATTTGGGGGGGAGGGAGGTTGTATTTTCTTGGAAACTTCAATGAGACTCACTTAAATATTTACAATTTTCAACACTTCCAACACAACAGTTCCCACTCTAACTCTGAAAGTAAGTGGGGTAAGGGAATTAGAGAAGCATGCCAGGGAAGTAGAGGGGTGGGATGGAGAAGAATGTTCCAGACAGAACAAACAGCACATGCAAAGTAGCAGAGATTAAAGGATGAAGGAGCATTACACGTAAAAGGATCTGAAAGAAGTTCAAAAAGGTCAAATTCTAAAGAGGGAGGAAAGGGCATGTGTTGAGATCAGACCTTGCATAGCTTTCTAAGCTGCATTCAAGAACTTAAGCTTGATACAAAGGATAAAGAAAACCACTGAAGGATGTTAAGCAGACATGGCATAATTAGGTTCACTGTTATATTGTTTAATATAAAATCAACATAAATTTAATATGATCATACCCTACTATGTCCAATTCAGTTACAAGAAACTATATTTGGACTTCCATCTGAAATCCTACCTCAGATGAAGAGTCATTTTTCCCCATCTACTGGGAGCTGGAGCACATACATCTCATCAGAAGAGGAGAGCCATCATGCCGTGAACTTTACAATGATACAACTTGCCGTGTTATTTTCAACACTCCTTTTGGAGTATTTGTGTATAGCTAGTTTCAGCAGTATTCTGTAACAGTGGTAATTTCATTTATTGTTCCCTCCATCATGTCAATTTGTATAGTGAGTGTGATATTGTTTCTACTGTTTTTATTTCCTTGGCATTTACTGTTTTGCTGGGATTTTTACATTAAGGTTAATTACTATACACAGAATATCATATATGCAGGTTCTAGTAGTGAGCATTTTTTTTAATGTTTATTTTTGAGAAATCAAGAGAAACAGAGAGAGAGAGAAAGAGACAGAATCTGAAGCAAGCTCCCAACTCTGAGCTGTCAGCACAGAACCCAATGCAGGGCTCGAACCCAAAAACTGTGAGATCATGACCTGAGCTGAAGTCAGATGCTTAACCGACTGAGCCACCCAGGTACCTGATAGTGAGCATATTCTTAAATGTAGAAAACATCATGGCTATAAAAGAAATTAACAAGGGCAGGTACACAGCCACACTATAGAAAAATTAATGCAGAGAAAATTTCTTACTAATATAAGATAGCCAATGTTTTCCTAATGTTAACTACTGAAACAATCATTAATTAACTGGAATATCGGGCTTTTTTAATAGGATTTGTCATTTGGGTATAAAATGGTTGTCCATTTTGGGTTTCAGTGATGGAAAGAAAGGTCTCATTTTAATATAACAATAAGCATATATATTTATTTTTGAGATTACACATACTGCTTTGGAGAAATTTTATCAGGAGAAAAGGCAGATGGTAAGAGTGGAGGTCTCTTTCCCATGCTTTCTCAACAGTGGCATCGCTGACAATTTGAGCCGGATAATTCTTTGTTGCAGGGCTGCCCTGTACATTGTAAAATGATTACCAGTATCCCAGGTCTCTACCTACCAAATTCCAGTGGCACCCCTGTCCCCAGTTGTGACAATCACAACTGTCTTCAGACATTGCCAAATGGTCCCTGGTTTTTGAGAACGATGCCCTGAACCAGTTAGGCACCTGATGCATTAGCTTAAGTGGATGGCTTGGACTGGAGGGGTGACAGCAGGGATGGAGAAGAAGAGAGTAGGCTGAGGAGAAGTATTTGGAGGGAAAAGCACCTGCACTGGTGACAGAATGTGGGAGCTAGGAAAGGAAATAAGGTTGACCACTGGGTTTGTGCCACAAGCAACTGCCTGGCGCCATCTAAGATGAGGAATAGGATTGGGGGTATTGATGAAATTGTTCATATTTTCATTTTGATTTTGAATTCAAGGTGCCTAAGACACATCAAAATAAAGAAGTTTGTTAAGAACAAAAAGTTGAGGATTAGAATTTTATTTTTTTCCTTATTTTTATATTCTATTCATTATTTAAGGCATTTTGAGGGAAGGAGAAACAATGAAATGTAAAGAAGAAAGGGGAATAAAGCTCATTAAGTACTTGTCTTATTTTACTCAATTTTTATTTTTTATTGCACTGTAATTGACATATGGTATTACTTAAGCTTCAGGTATGCAACATAATGATTCAGTATTTTTCTGTATGGCAAAATGATCACCACAGTAATTTCAGCTAACTCCAGGACTATATTTTTTTTAATTTTAGAGAGAGTGCAAATGGAAGAGGGGGCAGAGAGAGAGGGAGAGAGAGAATCTGCACAGAGCCCAACATGGGACCTGATCCTGCAACCCTGGGATCATGACCTGAGCCAAAATCAAGAGTCACTCAGCTGACTGAGCCACCCAGGTGGCCCCAGGACTCTAATTTTAATGTCAAACTTTACTGGTACAATTCCTACAATATTTGCTCTTACTCATATCCAGTCTCTAGTTTGTGCTCTATCAACTTATAATTGTGGCCATCACCGATATTTTTATTTTCAGCCCTTTTCTCTATATGCTATCATCCAGCCTTAGACTTCAGATATCCCTTATGGTGTATAACATTGTAATTCCTGCAATTTATTATGAATTCCCTCAGGAAATCAGTTTCATAGGTGGCACATGTGTGTGTGCATGGGAAACATGAAAAACAGAGTATTTTTCTTAGAAATTATAAAAAGTTTAGTTGATCCAAAATATTAACAATAGCACATATTACATGAAGAGACTCCACTTAGACACCTGATCTGCAAAACCCAATTACCTGGTTTATAACAATTCTTTATTCCTTTCCCACAACAAAAAGGCTCTTAGGGGCATGTGCTTCTAGGTACAACCTGCAAGTGTTTTCTGGGACATCACCGCATGCATTGAATCCTGTAACTGGCCAGAAACTCCTTCCCATCTCTATTTCAGTCGAACTGGAATCTCCCTCAGTGCTGGCTCCATCTCCCTACTTGCTGTGGTTTCCTCATTCAGTCTTTCAGAAAGCACTGAACAGGCAGCACCAGGATTCTTTTGCCCAATTCCTGCAGGCAGCACTCCTGTTGTAGGAATAGGAGTGACTGCAGAGTGGGAAATGCCCTTTGTCTTTTTTTCTTCCAAGGCTTTTATGTACATTGCCACCTGGGTACTTTTCATCCCCCATGGCTAATCTTCCAATTCTTTTTTAGAAGACAATCCTCAAGTATTCTGATCACTTGGGAGATTACTGGGAAACCCAGCTCTCTAGACTTGACTGTTCTCCTGCATTCCAGTCCTAAATTTTCAAATCCCTGCCACATACCTGAGCCTCCTACCACCAGACTTCTCCCATCTGCCATTAGTTTCCATCCTCACAACAAATGGTATCACCTTTATTCATGTGCTTTGGCCTCAGACATCTCATTCACCCCATCACTACCACACCTACTCCATTAACAAGTCCAACTAGCTCTACCTTCAAAACACATCTAGATTTTAACCACTTTTTACCTCTTCCATCACCACCTCCCTGACCCACAGCACCAATCATCACTTATAAGAACTTCCTCCCTGGCCTCACCACTTCCACTCTCACTTCCATTGAGTCCAATCTCAGTGATCAGAGTGCTCTTTCTAAAATGAAAATCAACGGGGTGACTGGGTGGTTCAGTGGGGTAAGTGCCCGACTTTTGATTTCGGCTCAGGTCATGATCTCACGGTCATGGGATCAACCCCCAAGTTGGGGTGTGCACTGGGCATGGAGCCTGCTTGGAATTCTCTCTCTCCCTCTCCCCCTCTGTGCCTCGCTCACTCATGCTTGCACATTCTCTCTCTCAAAAACAACAAAAGATGTGGTTTACAACATATATACAATGGAATATTACTCAGCCATACAAAAGAATGAATCTTGCCATTTGTAACAATGTGGATGGAGCTGGAATGTATTATGCCAGGCAAAAATCAGTCAGAGAAAGACAAACACGTTATAATTTCACTCATATGTGGAATTTTAGAAACAAAATAGATGAACATATGGGAAGATGGGGGAAGAGGAGAAAGGGAAACAAACCACAAGAGACTCTTAAGGACAGAGAACTGGGGGGGGGGGGGGTGTACATGGGTGGTGGGTATTAAGGAGGGCACTTGTGATAAGCACTGGGTGTTATATGCTAAGTGATGAATCACTGAATTCTACTCCTGAAACCAACATTGCACTGTATGTTAACTAAAATTTAAACTAAAAAAAAAAAAAAAAAAAAAAAAGAGAAAGGAAGGAAAGAAGAGAGAGAAGAGATGAAACGAGAAAGGAAAAGAAAGCTTTTCATTCAGTCATAGGTTGGCCTGGTGCAAGAGGCTAGCTTTCAGCCTATCTAGGCTTTTCACTTGCCTTCCCCTCTAAGCTTAATAATTTCTAGCTTTTGATTTAAAGTGAGAGATGTGGGGCACCTAGCTGGCTCAGTTGGCAAAGTGTGTTACTCCTGGTCTCAGAATTCTGAGGTCAAGCCCCATGTTGGGTGTAGAGCTATAAAGAAGAAAATTTTAAGTAGTTTGGTTTTTTTAAAGTTTAAATGAGAGACATGTGACTTTTCCTTTAAAAGCCATTGTAGGGTTATTAATTGGCCTAATTACAGTATTATAGTGTCTCAGGGAACAGGGAGGCCCAAAGAGGAGACAGATGGGGGAACAATGGAGCAATGGGAACACACACAATACTTACCAATTAAGTTCGCCATCTTATATGGGCATGGTTCATGGTGCCCCAAAACAATTACAATAGTGACAGCAAAAATCACTTAGCACAGGGGCCCCTGGGTAGCTCAGTCAGTTAAGCATCCAACTTCAGCTGAGGTCATGATTTCACGAGTTCAAGCTCCACATCAGGTTCTGTGCTGACAACTCAGAGTCTGGAGCCTGCTTTGGATTCTGTGTCTCCCCCTCCCTCTGCCCCGCTCCCACTCGTACTCTATTTCTGTCTCTCAAAAATAAATAAATGTTACAAAAAATTAAAAAAAAAATCACTGAGCACAGATCACCCTAATAATGAAAGAGTTTGAAATACTGTGATAATTACCAAAATGTGATCCAGAGACGCCAAGTGAGAAAATGCTGTTGGAAGAATGGCACCAATAGACTTGCTCAACACAGGGCTGCCACAAACCTTCAATTTGTAAAAACAACCATCCACAAAGCACAATAAAATGAGATTATGCCTGACCTGACATGCAATGTGTGTTTCTTAAGAGTGAAACTCCTGCTATTCCTTGAAAACGCTGTACACTTTAAAATACTTCTGCAGGGGTGCCTGGGTGGCTCAGTCGGTTAAGCGTCCGACTTCACCTCAGGTCACGATCTCGTGGTCCGTGAGTTCGAGCCCTGCGTCAGGCTCTGGGCTGATGGCTCAGAGCCTGCAGCCTGCTTCCGATTCTGTGTCTCCCTCTCTCTCTGCCCCTCCCCCGTTCATGCTCTGTCTGTGTCTCAAAAATAAATAAACATTAAAAAAAATTGTTTTAAATACTTCTGGATCTTGTTCAAGTGATTTCTGCAGACTATAATTCCCTTTCTCTTCTACCCAGTGAAACCCATTTATCTTCTTCAAATCCAATTCAAATGCCATATCCTCTGAGGAATTCCTTACCCTAGCTGTCAGAAATTAATAATTCCTTCCACTTACCTCCCACAGCCTTGACATAGGCACATCTCTTACCACTTGACACCATCCAACCTAGATTAAAGCAACTTTGTATGTGTCATGTCAGTAAATTATGGGCATCTTAAGGGATAGAAACTGCCTTGTTCATCTTCATAAGTGGCCCATGAAACCTAGTAGATTCTCTGAATATCTAGGCTTTCAGTAAAGGTTTGTGGAATTAAAACCAACAGCTGAGGAAGCAGATAAGCCCCTGGGATCATCTCAACAGGAGACTTAGAGGCATGCTCATTTGCTGAAGAACACAAGTAGCTTCCTTGTCATAAGCTGACTCCTCAGCTTCCATCTGCTTTTCAATCTTCATGACCCACTGTGACTTCCAATCATCTTTTTTTTTCCCCTCTCTCCATCCTCTATAATATTTTGCCATCCTAATTATCTGGTTCCTCTTTCATTTAAGGCTCCTCAAATCCTTTTTGAAAGCACATTTGGCAGTGGAGATTTCACTTGAAATCTCTGGTTACCATGGCTCATGCCTCACTTCAGCTGGCATGTGGGTAGCAAATGGTGAAGTCCAAAGTGTCAGCTAGCTACTTGCTGACTCAGGCTGGATATTTAAAGGTTCAAACAGGAATAGCCAGACATCATGTGGCTACTGATACAATGCAATTGGAAGCACACAGAACCACCTATGTAGTATTCTTGCCCAAAAAGCTAAACTTGAATCTTATCAATCCTCTAAACTAACTCCTATTAGAAAACACAAGGGACGGGGTGCCTGGGTGGCTCAGTTGAGGGTCCGACTCTTGATTTCAGCTCAGGTCATGATCCCAGGGTGGTGGGATCAAGCTCCATTCTGAGCATGGAGCCCATCTAAGATTCCCCCCCACCCCGCCCAATGAAAAAAGAAAATACAAAGGACAACAGATAAAGTTAAATGATACCACAAAGATCCTGGTTTTAGCACAAAAAAAAAAAAAAAAAAAAAAGACACCACAAAGAGAAGAAGAAACCAAAATGGGGTAAATTCTACCAAACAATTGATTTTTTTTTAAATCAAGTCAATGGCAAATATGAAAAAAAGACTTTAATATAGTATAAGGAGTTAGAAAGTAGTGTCAAAGAAATAAGGAAAAAACATTGAGCCTCTAGAAGGACTCACCTATTGTGAAAAGGGTTGAGGAAGCTATGCAAAATAAAGAATTTCTAGAACTTCTTGACTCAGACTCTGCTTTCCTGAGCTGTGGCTTATATTAGAGCAAAGTAATAAGATCACTAAGTTTTTCTGGACTCTGCCACTCATCTTCAACAATTCTACCAAACTTCCTGTACTTTGGCTTGATTTTCTGCAAAATTGAGAGTGCAACCATAGCTAGTGGAAGAAGGGGAGAGCAAGCTTTTCAGTGTACCAACCGATTGAATGACAGTCCTCAACACAGGTGACAATTCTAGCATCAGACTCTTAGAGTAAATGAACTAAGGGCCTAATTCACTGCTAAGAGGCCAAGAACAGCTCTCCTGACTTGCCTGTGTGAGTGAGAAGTTTAAAAAATAAAATCTACATGGATGCCAATGTATATAGCTACAGGAGAGCAATCACGTTCTTTAAAGGGGGGAGGGGGAGGTAGTGGGCACTGCTCTTTATTCCACTAAGCTTTCATTCTTCCATTGTCAGAAGTATTTGCCCTGTGGTTTCAACTGGTAAGTACAGAAAAAATACATATATACATTAGGTAAAAATCACAGAATGAGATGAGACTATTTGAAGCTGTTACTTATTTTTAGGTGTGGCAGTCACGCATCCAAACAAAGGCACAGTGACTGCCATTATGTTGTAATGAATGAGGTAGAAAGAGCCATCATCTCAGGGTTTTGCCTCTGGAGTGATCCAGGGTGAGCAACTTCTCTGAATCACAGCTAAAACAGAAATCATACAGCCTGTCTCATGAAAATGAGTAACAGGGCTGATGACACTTTGTAGACTCTGAAGCATTATCTAAATGTTAAGAATCACTACTACAAGGTTTGTTGCTTCCCTGCATATTAATGCCAAGCATAACGTTGTGTTAGGAAAAGAAACTATTTTATATTAACCATGTACTAGATAGAAAGTCAAAATTCTTAAACATGGAAAACATTCCTGATGTATGGATTCAATAAGTCTGTCAACTACAATTACACTTAATAAATAACCTATTATATTGGCGAGCAGAATGTACTTGCTGTCCTTTGAGGTCCCCATGGCTTATTAATTCTCTGAAAGATAGAAGATACATGCTCATTTCCTTAATCAAATGAAAAAAAATATCAAACCCTGTAAGTATGCCAGCACTTGCACTCAGTAAATTAGGACCCTAAATTTTTTTATTCTAATAGCACCTGTTGCTAAGTGTTATCAAAGAACAAGCTGAGGGGCCCCTCTGGGTGGCTCAGTAGGTTAAGCATCCAACTCTTCACTTCAGCTCAGGTCACGATCTCACAGTTTGGGAATTCAAGACCCGCATCAGCCTCTGGGAGGACAGTGCAGAGCCTGCTTGGGATTCTTTCTCTCTCCTTCACTCTCTGCCCCTCTCCTGCTTTTGCTCTCTTCCAAACTAAAGAAATAAACTTAAAAAAATAGTCAAAATAAAAGTATGTTACCCACATTTTTAAAAACCCCTTTACTTATTCTACTATTTTTAATTATATTCTGCTTTAACATAACAATATCACCTAGAATGTATTAAGCACATATACGTCAGACATTGTTCTAACTTCCCATACATATTAACTCACTTGTGTTGTATATATTAACTATAAACAGTTTTCACATCTATTTCAAATAACTTGAAATAATTTTCTTTTTATCACCTTATATTTGTCTTACGTACATTTTTGCCAATTCTGAGGATGAATGAGAGATGTTCTCATCTACTATCAAAATGGAGTTTCACCGCAGTATAATGACATGACACATTTAAATGAATTCCCAAGGACTACAAGTTTATCTCAAGTTCTCTATAAAAATTAAAACAGTAATTTATCCCTGTCATAGTAGGTAAATTAATTGAATACATAATTATTGAATCCAAATTTCCAAAGTAGAAAAGTTTCAAAAACGGTTATCTTTCTTTATATAAATAGACAAAAATACATTGAGCTTCTAATTAGTGGTTCATATTAGTTTTTCTTCCAGAAGGTTAAAAATCTATAAGGAATTCTCTATAGCTTGAATTCCAAAAAGGTAAATCATTTCCATCAGATTTAATTTTCTAATACATACCTCTACTGAGATTAGTCAGAGATTCAGAGTAATTAAAAAGAGATGGGTAAATGGAGATGGTTGAAAATATCCACCAAAGGCAAGAAGTAAATTCTACACCTAATGAAAAGCAAATCAACAGCATCTCATTTCAAGGTACAAACTTGAAAATTTTTGATTAGTGAATTTAAGGACTCACTATACCTGCATACTTATGACAATCCCCTGCTCACTGCTCCCTGGCTTCTGGCTGTCACAGAGCGGGCAGAAATAGGCTACAGAGCCCCCTCCCCTCCCTACACAAAGGCAGCTGGAAACAGGGAGCTCTAGAGCTTTCTCCAAAAGCTAAGCAGCCATTAAAGACACAAAACACTTGGTAAACAGTGCACTTAACAGATTCCACTAATTATGTCAATTCTTTCTTTTTTTTTTTTTTCCCAAAATTTTTTTTTTTAATGTTTATTTATTTTTGAGACCGAGACAGAGCATGAACGGGGGAGGGTCAGAGAGAGAGGGAGACACAGAATCTGAAACAGGCTTCAGGCTCTATGCTGTCAGCACAGAACCTGACGCGGGGCTCGAACTCACGGACCGCGAGATCATGACCTGAGCCGAAGTCGGCCGCTTAACTGACTGAGCCACCCAGGCGCCCCAATTCTTTCAACACCATCTATGAAAGAGGCACAGTTACCACCTGTATTTCACAATAGGGAAACTGAGGCTTAGATGGGTCAAGTACTCTACTGAAGGTCACACAATAAAAGGGCAAAGAACAAAATCAAATGCAAGTCTGATTTCCTAAATGTGACAAGCTCCAATATAGACAATCATAACTTGGGTATCAACTGCCTAATTCAGGTTACTTATGCACCTTATTTTATAGAATAATGTATGTCATGTTATAATTGCCCTTCTTTTGAGATAATTACTCAGAAAATATAAATCTCTCAAAAATCTGTTGAAGTGTATCAAGGAATATGTTTATCCCAAACTTTGATTATGAAATTCAATGTTTATTCATTTTTGAGAGAAAGAGTGCAAGTGGGGGAGGGGCAGAGAGAGAAGGAGACACAGAATCCAAAGCGTGCGCCAGGCTCTGAGCAGTCAGCACACAGCTTGAGGTGGGGCTCAAACTCATAAACCACGAGATCATCATCTGAGCCAAAGTCAGACCTGAGCCACCCAGGTGACTCTTATAAGTAGCAGCAACATTACTTACATATTAGATTATACAGTTATTTAAATTCATGAATATCCAGCTCTAACAATTCTAAACAGCTCTGTAAGAGTCTTGCTAAATATTTGTGTTGTTTTCCCCATGCTATTTTAAAAACTTTTTATTGTTGATTTATTTTTGAGAGAGAGAGTGAGAGAGAGTGTGTGTGAGCAGGGCATGAGCAGAGAGAGAGAGAGGGAGACACAGAATCCTAAGGGGGCTCCAGGTTCTGAACTGTCAGCACAGAGCCCAATGAGGGGCTTGAACCCACAAACCGTGAGATCATGACCTGAACTGAAGTCAGGTGCTTAACAGACTGAGCCACCCAGGCACCCCTCCCCATGCTATTTTTAAAAAGATTATCTTAATGTAGTGATTTGAGAATCACATTGGAATTTAGGAAACTGGGTTGGCCTCACAGCTCCATCACTAAATTCCTCCTAAAACATGAGGTAGTGCTGTTTAAATTCCCTGAACACAGAGAGATGTAACTAGCAAAATAAGTGGACTTTGTGTGTAAAGTGAATTCTAAGTCACATCATTTTCATTGTTAGAAGTTATATCACATAGGTTCTTAAACTAAGATAAAAATAAATCTGCTTAATTATTTTTTTTAATTTTTTTTTAATGTTTATTTATTTTTGAGACAGAGAGAGACAGAGCATGAATGCGGGAGGGTCAGAGAGAGGGAGACACAGAATCTGAAACAGGCTCCAGGCTCTGCACTGTCAGCACAGAGCCCGATGCGGGGCTTGAACTCACGGACGTGAGATCATGACCTGGGCCAAAGTCGGACGTTTAACCGACTGAGCCACCCAGGCGCCCCATAATTATTCACTTTTTTAAAAGCACTTATTTACACACTTTACTATCTATATAGTCGATTCATTATATATATAAAGTTCTAAAGTTCTAAAATTCCTCATCCATCCCTTAGGACAGCATGATGCAAATTCCAGGGTAGTCTGTGCTGGCCATCAAATACAATAGCAAGGACATTTTGCAGGTGTAAGAAACCTCAGTCTTGGTGATAGTTGCTATCCTGAGTCCATCTTGAATTCTCATTATCAGTGCCCTCATGAAGATGATGCCTTTGGTTAACCATAGCTACCTATTTCCATGACTCTAGCTGTTCACCCAAGTGATGAGTTTCTCTATAAGACCTTTAGATTTAGAATTCCAGAATTGGAAAAAATCATAGGGATTGTCTCTATATACCATCCTGCTCATTTTATAAAAGAAAAACTGAGAGGGATATAATTTGCCAAAGGTTACTCCATTTATACATTTGATTTTGATGCTAAGATTGGTGGATTAGCATATGAACTAAACTGAGGCAAAAATGATCAGTGCACCCTCTGGAGAAGCTCAAATTTGCAAAATTCTATATTATCAAGAGGATCAGTGGGTGGATTTTAATTCTGGTTCCATCAATCTCTAATTTTGGGCAATTCACTTAAATTCATGGATCTCAGTTTTCTGTTCTAAAAAGGCAAGCATTCAATTACTCTTGAAATCTCCATGAGTAAATAAGATAAAAATGTTTATTCATATTAGACAGAATAAACACTAGATGGGAGACATTAGAATATCGTTGATAACATTTATTGATAATTTACCATGCTTCAGATAGTGACCTAAATGTTCTATATGTATTTATTTTATTTAATCCTCACACCTTTGAAACAGATTCTACTATTACATTGATGTTGCAAGTGAGGAATTGAGATGTAATGAATTTAAGTAACTCAGCCAAGATTTCACCTATGAAATGGAACAGTAAGGATTTAAATTCAGGTTGTCTAACTCCAAAGCAATGCTTAAATACTGCACTGCCCTTTGGATAACTCAGTTTGCTGTCTTGTTTCTTAACTAGTCACTTTTCTGGACTTATTTTTTTCTCGGAGAACCAACGTGCTTCTCCATGACTCCTGACAAAATCCAATTCCTAGCTCTGTGGGCAGCCATTCACTCTATTTCCGTTCCCACTGGCATCTGTAAATTAGCCTCTGGTAATTATCTGTGTAGGAAGCAGCAGGCAGTGTACAGAACAATGTAACTTTTGGTCAGATTCCAACATGGGAATTTAGCATTCTTGAGTCATAAATCAACCGACCATAGCCCAACTGGAGGATGTATTTGCTCAAGCTATAAAAATAGGCTTAACTGCATAGCTGTAGGCAAATACACCTTCGTAGACCTGAAACAGTAAATCCTCAATCTGTGAAAAGAACAGGTGTTCACACCTTGCCCTCAAAGACAATTGGTTCCCACTGTGTTTGACCAGATGGTGAGTACAATTTGGGGGCATCTGTCCTCCCTTGAGAATGTACTGTCTTCAGTTCCAGAAGTCATACACAGGGACTTGAAATGTAGTCATAGAAATAACTTTCATTCAAAAGTTAAGATTTAGACTCAATACCAGAATAACTTTTTAAAAGGCCTAAAGTTTCACAATGTTGTGTTTCATTACATCCCTATGCTATGGAATACTTACTGTGTTTTCTTATACTATTTCTCTTTAGGGAAACTAGAACAACTTGGGAGAAATAAAACTAGAACCCAAGAAAATAGGTAACCTTGGGCTTAAAGGAAGGGTTGGCAAACTACAACGTGTTTGCCAATTCCACTGCCACTTATTTTTGTAAATAAAGTTTTATTGGAACTCTGTCACATCCATTTGTTTACATACGGTCTACGGTTGCTTTCATGCTACCTCTGCAGAGTAGTTTTGGCAGAGACTATATGACACGTAAAGACTAAAATGTAGGGGTGCCTGGGTGGCTCAGTCGGTTAAGTGCCCGACTTCGGCTCAGGTCATGATCTCGCGGTCCGTGAGTTCAAACCCCGCGTTGGGCTCTGTGCTGACAGCTCAGAGCCTGGAGCCTGTTTCAGATTCTGTGTCTCCCTCTCTCTAACCCTCCCCCATTCATGCTCTGTCTCTCTCTGTCTCAAAAATAAATAAACGTTTAAAAAAAAATTAAAAAAAAAAAGACTAAAATGTATATTATCTGGATTTTCATAGAAAAAGTTTGCCAACATCTGGCTTAAGGCATGGTGAATTGGTAATTTTTTTAATGTTTATTTATGAGACAGAGCTCAAGCAGGGGAGGGGCAGATAGAGAGGGAGACACAGAATCTAAAGCAGACTCCTGACTCTAAGCTGTCAGCACAGAGCCTGACGTGGGGCTTGAACTCACAAGCCATGAGATTATGACCTGAGCTCAAGTCAGACACTTAACCAACTAAGCCACCCAGGGGCCCCTGAAAATCTTAATGTACTTACCATTTTTCAGAAGTTTCTTTTAATAATGTATCTATAAGTTAAAAAGTGCTCTGATCATGTTAACCATTTTATTTCATAAACTGCAACCTAGCAAGCTAGAATCAACCCCTTTAACATCAGTTCCATTAGTAGATGATCACTGTGCTCTTCCCTTAATACTCAACCATCAAAACGGCTCAGTACTCCTGGTAGAGTTATCTCATGATAAGTTGTACTTACTGAAAAAGATGGGAAGGGAAAGAAACAGCGCCTGGCACCATAAACACATTTGAGGGCAATGAAGACATACTTTATTTCATAGCTACTCCTAGGTCCGGCCATATTTTCCCTTACAAAGTATGTCAGAATAGGAGATCATGTAGACCAAGTCTCCTCTGAGGCCTGAGATCAAGCTCTAAAAGTGAAGAGCAGCAAACATGCTGATCCTTCGTCTAAGCAGAGATGGAAAACAGCTTTAAAGACATAGCACTTAACAAAGGTGAATCAAAGAAATTGCATGGAACGTAAGTAAACCAGATCCTGAGAGAAATTATGGTTATAATTTTCTACCAAGGATCTAGTCTTCATTTGGTCTCCTATACTTCAAAGTACCTGTCCATTTTATTCATGAATAATCTTAGAATTCCACTAAGTACCACTGTAAATTTGAGTGATAGATCACTAAGGAAAAATCTAATTAATATTTCAACATCCAAACAAGTAAACTCTTGAAATTCTAAAACTTAAAAGTTTACTGAAGCACAAATTTGTATTGCACGCTTTGTAAAACAGGTGAACTGAAATGAGTCATTTAAATAATGAGTGAGCACAGCTGACAGCCAAGCTCCCACATCTCAAAATAGCTTTATAGTTCGCTCTTCACCTTCTAGATGAAGCAACATTCGTAAAGTGATTATAAAAATGGTGCCCCAAGGAAAACTACCTGCTACGACTCATGATAGAAGAGAAAAAAGGCTAAAAAATGATCATTCTAAAGCCACAAAGTAGAAAGCTTATGAATACATGCTATAGAGTGATAGTCGTGAACATAAGTTTTTCAAAGTTCTACTAGCTACACTCCATGCTCGTGTCAAGGGAGAGAGCAGGAAAGAATGGGTACAAAGACAAGAAATTTGGTGGTGGTACTTGTATACTCTGGGACTTGCAGCATATCATGTATGGTGCATGGTGCAAAGTATCAAACACCAGAGCAGTGGGTTTTGGATACCTTCATGGTAAAGGAGAACATATACATGATTATCTATTAGATCCTTCAGGGGAATTTAACCATAAGTCACATGCACAGACTGGGGGCAAGTGCCATCTCTGTTAACATAAAGTGAAATATGAAAAAAGTCAGCACATCTGACAGTTAACAACAACTAGCATGAAGACCATGAGAAGGAATATAGCAAAGCAGAGAAAGAAACTATCCTTCTGAAAGATCAGATGAGCAAATATCTGGAAGTTCTGTATAGAATCCAGCAGGAAACTTTAGGCAACTATTTAGCATTCTCAGTTGTTGTTCTTTTTTTGGTTTGTTGTGTTTTTTAATTTCCACTCTAAGAGAGTATTGCTATATGGAGAGAACAGGTCAAAATGAGAAATTTGAAGTGTGATGAAAATGGGGGTGCCTGGGTGGTTCAGTCAGTTGAGCATCCAACTCTTGATTTTGGCTCAGGTAATGATCTCACAGTTTGTGGGTTTGAGCCCCATGTAGAGCGCTGCACTGACAGCACAGAGCCTGCTTGGGATTCTCTCTCCCTCTCTCTGCCATGCATGCTCTCTCTCTCACACAAAAATAAACATTTTTTTAAAAAACATGATGAAAATGTAACGGGATGAAATGAGGACATGGATGGATCAATAGGAGTTAGTGTTCCACTCTAAGAATTCACTGCGATGTTATCTGCTCACCAGTTTTCATTATTTTTATTTATTTTTATTACTAATACTTTCATGTCTTTTGACGAAAACATACATGCATTTTGGAGGTTACATGGCAACTACTGGACCATAAAGTATGTTTATATTCAATGTTAGTAGATACTATCAAACAATTTCCAAAGTAGTCATACCAATTTACAGTCCTATCAGAAGTACAAGTGGGGGACCTGGGTGACTCAGTCAGTTGAGTGACTTTGGCTCAAGTCACGATCTCATGGTTTACGAGTTCGAGACCCACATCGAGCTGTATGCTGACAGCTCAGAGCCTGTAGCCTGCTTCAGATTCTGTGTCTCCCCTTCTCTCTGCCCCTCCCCTACTCACACTATCTCTCAATAATTGTGTGTGTGTGTGTGTGTGTGTGTGTGTGTGTGTGTCTCAATAAACATTAAAAAAAATTTTTTTTTAAGTATATGACAATTCAAATTGCCCCACATCCTTGACAACACTTGATCCTTAGTCTCTTCCAATTTAGTCATTCTGACATGTATATGTGTGTATTACATTGTGATTTTAATTTGCATTTCTGTAATGGCTAGTGAATTTGACCAACATTTCATGTGTTTCTTCCAATTTAGACATGTTCTTTTGAGTTCACATCTTTACTCATTTTCTGTTGGTTATTTTTTCTTTTTCTTATTCATTTGTAGCTGTTCTCATTGTGGACATGAGTCCCATTTGAGGCTTTCCCTTTCAATTTCTAAATCCTTCTTTTAAACACTCACTTCATTTTAATATGGTCCAATTATCAATTTTTCCTTTATTCTTGGCCCTTTCTGTATCTGTATTTGTGTACCACTCAGAAGTCTGTCCTAGATATCCTCTGCTCAGATTATAAAAATTCTATTTTTTCTAAGAACATTATTGTTTTACCTTTCATGTCAAGATCTATGAATTCACCTGGAATTTGCTTTTGTGCATTATGTTAGCTAAGGGTCAAAATCCATTTTTCCATGTTGATAGACAATTGAACCAACAGGATTTACTGGCACTGCAATGGAGAACCTTTAACCATCAGTATGGTCACCTATATATGGGTCATTACTGACACCTTTATGAAGCTGAGTCTTCCTATCCACTGGTTCTGACCGAAGGCTAACCCTGTGAACCTAGAACTTACTTAGTGCAATACTGAGATCATGGTAGGAGTTTATGGAAGTCATGTAGCAAATACAGTTATGACTTAAGTCCCCACATAGTCCAATGGAATGCTGGACCTATCACAGAGATATTTTTCTAGTTTCTAGGCATATCGTTGAATAGATATACTCAGTAACTGACAGAACATCCACATTAGCTTCCTGACCCATTGAGTAAGAATTATTATGCTACAAAAGGCAAAGTGGAAGCCCCTGGTCCCCAATCCTTATCAAAATACTATCAAAAGTAATACCATATATATCTCCTTATGAAAAATTATGAGTTTAATGTTATCAGGAATAACTTAGAAATACAGAATTGGTGATTTATATTAGAGAGCCATTTGACTCACCACCTGGTCTATGCCAGAAGACCACTGGATCTTGGAAGACAGCACTGAATCATTGCAAACTAAAACAGGTGAGGACTTTAATTGGAGATTCTGTTCCAAATGTGGTCTCTTCATAATGATAGATCAAAGCCCCTTTAACCTAATTTTCAAAACTGACACAGTGCTATTTCATCCTCCAAAATTGCTTTACAATCCCACATGACATTCCGATGGTCTAGTACACTGATGATCTCATGCTGATTGGACCTGGTGAGAAGTATCAGGTACCCAGATACATGCATGCCAGCAGATGAGAAATAAATCCAATTCAGGGGCTAAGTTCCTAGGAGTCCAATGGTCTGAGCCATACTAGGCTATCATCTCTAATATATAAGACAAATTGCTGTATGTTAATCTCACCAATGCATCACTGATCAATTTTTGTGTCCCACTTGTATTATATGTAAAATATATACCATATTTGGATGGGCTACACTTACTGAGTCATCAATGAGTGGGCTCAGAGCAAGAGAAGGCTCTCTAGCCATCCAGTTGCAGAGCAAGTGAACTTTGGCCTAGCAAATTCAACAGTTCTCAAATGTGCATAGTCTACCAAGACACTGTGTGAAGATTGTAACAAGTACCAGTAGAACAATCACAGCAAAATCCCATAGAGTTTTATCAAGTAAGTATGCTTTTGATTAAAACTTTTGAGTAGCTACCAGACCTTGGGAGAGAATCAGTGCTTGACCACGGGACATCAAATTAATATGCGACTAGAGTGACCCCTCCTGAGTTAGGTATTAGCTAATCCCCTAAGCCATAAAGAGTAGAGCCCAGTAGGATTCTATAATCAAAAGTAAGAAGCATAAATGGGATTGAATTTGAATAGATGTTAAGGCATAAAATGTAGGAGTTTGCTTTCCATTCCTAGTGTACTTACTCACACTGCTCTGCCATGTTGCCATTAACACACCCTTATGACCTCATAAGGAGGTCCCTATGTTAAGTTGATGAAGAAAAGTATTTTCCCCTGATTTACAGAGAGCTCTGAAATATATAAGTAAATCAGAATTTCCAGGACCATGTTACCATACTGGTCAAGATTGGAAGATGGTCTGAGGTATGAAAATTCCCAATTCATGGGAAATAGCTGATGGTTTGGCCAGATGGTAAGGGACCTGTAAGCAACTAGATGGGAAAAATTGATGTGAAAGGAGGTTTGGAGAGAAGTTAGTGGACACAGAGTGTGGATTATTTCTATCCCATGAAAATGCTAATCAAAAGACCCCTTCTGTGAAGGAGTCTCTCAAGGAAGAAGCCTAAGATAAAAATAGTTCCTATGAAAAGCTCAGTTAAGAAAACAAAGTATAGAAAGGACAAAAGTAAAGAAAATTGAGTATAAATGCTTGAAGTAGTTAAGATGGCAGAGAAGGAGGGGGATCCTGACTTCCCACATCCCTCAAACACAGCTGGATTGAGGTCAGATTACTTGGAACACCCAAGAAATCGATCTGTGGAGTGGCAGAAGGTTCTCCATAGTTGGAGGGAGACAGGTTGGCAGGAGTGAGGTGCATGGATGTGAGTTGGGGGGAGAAAAAAAACCAAGGACCCCTGGAGGGAAGTAAACTCCTTCCATGGAGAAACAAAAGGGAGAAAGGGCGGGGCGGGGCGGGGCGGTGGGTTGGGGGTTAAGATAGTGGGACACTGAGTTAGCACAGAGGGAAACCTCTCTGGACAACAAACTGGAGAGCAATAAGTACTGGGTGTCCCAGTTTTTATGAACAGTGTGTGGAGGTCAAACTTGGGGATTCTGGAAATACCCAACTTTCTCCAGAGAAGCACGCTCCTGGGGAGGGGGAGGGAGAGCATAGTGTGGTGTAGCAATCTCCGGGATACACTAGGAGAGAACAATCCCCTTTCTGGAGTAATTTTGGAAGAGAGTTTATTGCCTCCCCAAGGACAAAAGACCCTGCAGGCACCACCTAAAGGCCTTCATCAACGGGGTGGAGAGGCTCTATCCAGAGGAGGTGAGTGGATCCACGCCATGCAGGGTCTTTTAAGGGTGGGTTTTGAATCCCAGCCATGTAGCAAGTGGCAGGTCCTTTAAGATCTTAGATTTTAAATCCTAGCCATGTGCACCAATGAGACGGTGCAGGATAGTTGTGCCACAGGGTGAACTGACAGCGCTTGCTATTCTGCGAGGACTACCTGAGCAGCTGGGGTTGAGATCCCCAGTCTGGGGATGAGAGATTGGAGTGATGCCATTATTCCCCCCACACCAGCAAAGTGAGACTCCAAAAAACAGCACAGTGGGCCCCAAGGGGGTAGGACATACTTACACCAAACCCTGCCCCTCTATCCCTGACAACTGCTTATTTACTAGGGCAAGACTGCCTCTGAGCCTACACAGCCAGCCTCTTTCCCAGACCAGCATAGCCAGCACCACCCAGACACGAACAGACAACTTTTTCCTTTTTTTTCCTTTCTTGTGGAATCAGGCTCATAGTTTCTGATTTGTTTTTTTGTCATTTCATTTTATCTTTTATCTTTTTTTCTTTCTGAATCAGGCTTTTTTATTCTTTTTATTCTTTTTTTTCTCTTCCTTGTTTTTCTTTATTCTCCTTTTTCCTTGGAATAAGTCTTACAGTTTTATGATTCTCTATTTGCTTTTCTTTTGTCCCCTTTCTGTCCCTCTTTTTATGAGATCAGAGTTCACCCCTTTTTCCTTTTTTCCAGTGTTACTTCAACAAACAAATCAAATCACAGCACAGCACACTTAGGTCCAAACACTTCACTACTGCAAGCAAGGAGGAGCTCTGCAGAGGACTGACCAGTGGGAAAGAACAGCTAAAATGCAACAGCAAGGTTTAACAGCATATACCAGAAACACTTCTTGAAGTGCCAGGCCCTAGACAGTGGATGACCCCTTTTTAATACAGAAGTACTCTCAGATGCAGGATGCATAACAAGCTTTTAAAATATACAAAAGACAGAAACTGAGCCAAAATGACAAGACACAGCAATTCTCCCCAAAAGAAAGGTCAGGAATAAATCACAGCCAGGGACTTGCCCAAAACAGATATAAACAATATATCTGAACAAGAATTCAGAGTAACAGTCATAATACTACTACCTGAGCTTGAACAAAAAGCATAGAAGACACCAGAGATCAAAGAACTGGTCAGGATGAATTTTAAAATGTTGTAACTGAGATGCAAAATAAGCTAGATATAGTAACTGCAAGGACTGAGAAGCAGAAGAGAGAAAAGGTGAAATAGAAAATTAAATTATGGAAAATAATGAAGCTGGAAAAAAGAGGGAAAGTAGATTACTAGATCACAAGGGGAGACTTAGAGAAGTAAGTGACTCCATGAAACAAAACAGTATCTGTATCATAGGAGTCCCAGGTGAAGAGCAAGAAAAAAGGTCACAAGGTTTATTTGAAAAAATTATAGCTGAGAACCTCCCTAACCTGGGGGAAGGAAAGAATCATCCCAGTCCAAGAGGCACAAAGAACTCCCTTCAAAATCAACAAAAACAGGTCAACATGACAACATATCATAGTGAAATTTGCAGAATACAAAGATAAAGAGAATTCTGAAAGCAGCTAGGAACAAAAGGTCCTTAACCTACAAAGGTAGACACATAAGGTTAATAGCAGACCTGTCCATGGAAACTTGGCAGGCCAGAAGGGAGTGACAGGAAATATTCAATGTGCTAAATAGAAAATATGCAGCCAAGAATTCTTTATCCAGGGAGGCTGTCATCAGAACAGGAGAGATTAAGACTTTCCCAGACAAACAAAAACTAAAGGAGTTTGTGACCACTAATCAGACCCTGCAAGAAATTTTAATGGGGGGGGGGGGACCCTTTGAGTATAAAGCAGCAAAGACTACAAAGGACCAGAGAACATCACCAGAAATTCCAACTCTACAGGTAACACAAGGTCACTAAATTCTCATGTTTCAAAAATCACACTGAATGTAAATGGACTACATGCTCCAATCAAAAGACACAGGATAACAGAATGGATTTAAAAAAAAGAACAAAAACAAAAACCACAACAAGATCCATCTATTTGCTGCCTACAGGAGATTCATTGAAAGTGAGGGGATGGAGAACCATCTATCATGCTAATAGAGGTCAAAAGAAAGCCAGAGTGCCCATACCTATATCAGACAAGCTAGATTTTAAAACAAAGACCATAACAAGAGACAAAGCAGGACATTATATCATAATTAAAGAGTCTATCCATCAAGAAGATCTAACAATTAAAAATATTTATGCCCCCAACCAAGATGCATATAAATCAATCACAAACAAATTCATTGATAATAATACCATTATAGTAGGAGACTTTAATACTCCACTTACAACAATGGACAGATCACCTAAACAGAAAATCAACAAGGAAACAATGGCTTTGAATGACACACTGGACCAGATGGACTTAAAAGATATAGTCAGAACATTTCATCCTAAAGCAGAATACAGATCCTTCAAGTTCACATGGAACATTCTCCAGAATAAGTCACATACGGGACCACAAATCAGCCTTCCACAGGCATAAAACGATCAGGATCATAGCATGCATATTTTCAGATTACAACACTACAAAACTTGAAATCAACCACAAGAAAAAATTTGGAAAGCCCTCAAAGATGGAGGTTAAAGAACCTATTACTGAAAAATGAATGGGTTAACAAGGAAATTAAAGAAGAAATTAAAAAAAAAAGAAAGAAAACATGAAAGCCAACAAAATGAAAACCGGACAGTCTAAACCCTTTGGGATACAAGGCTATCTCTGGGATTCAGGCCTATCTCAAGAAGCAAAAAAGGTTCCATATACACATGTAACCTTACAACCTAAAGGAGCTAGAAAAGGAGTCACATATCAAGCCCAAAACCAGCAGAAAAGGGAAATAAAAATTAGAGTAGTACAGGGCACCTGGGTGGCTCAGTTGGTTAAGTCTCCAACTTCGGCTCAGGCCATGATCTCACGGTTCGTGGGTTCAAGCCCCACTTCGGGCTCTGCGCTGACAGCTCAGAGCCTTGAGCCTGTTTCAGATTCTGTGTCTCCCTCTCTCTCTGCCCCTCCCCCACTCGCTGTCTGTGTAAAAATAAACAAATGAGAAGTAAATGATAAACAAATCAAAAAAACAAAAGCCAAAAACAGTAACACAGATAAATGAAACTAAAAGCTGGTTTTGTGAAAGAATAATCAAAATTGATAAACCCCTGGCCAGACTTCTCAAAAAGAGAGAGGACCCAAACAGATAAAATCATTAATGAAAGATCACAACCAACACCACATTTATTAGACAATACTGTGAAACAGTATATGTCAACAAACTGGACAATCTGGAAGAAATGGACAAATTCCTAGACACACACTACCAAAACCCAAACAGGAATAGAAACTTTGAGTAGACCCATAACCAGCAAAGAAATTGAATCAGTTATCAAAAATCTCCTAACAAATAAGAGCTCTGGGCCAGATGGCTTCCCAGGGGAATTCTACCAGACCTTTAAAGCACAGTTAATACCTATTCTTCTGAAGCTGTTCCAAAAATGAGAAATGGAAGGAAAGCTTCTAAACTTACTCTATGAGGCATTACCTTGATTCCAAAACCAGATGAAGACCCCCCTAAAAAGGAGAGTTACAGAACAATATTCCGGATGAACCTGGATGCAAAAATTCTCAACAATATACTAGCAAATCAAATTCAACAATACACTAAAAGAATTATTCACCATGATCAAGTAGGATTTATTCCTGGGCTGCATGGCTGGTTCAACATTTGCAAAATCAATGTGATATACCATATTAATAAAAGAAAGGATAAGAACCATATGATCCTGTCAATATAGATGAAGAAAAAGCATTGGACAAAATAGAGCACTCTTTCTTGATAAAAACCCTTAAGAAAGTAGGGGTAGAAGGAACATATCTCAACATCATAAAAGCCATATATGAAAGGCTCGCAGCTAATATCATCCTCAATGGGAAAAAACTAAGAGCTCTCCCCCAAAGGTCAGAAACAGGACAGGGATGTCCACTGTCACCACTACTGTCCAACATAGTACTGGAAATCCTAGCCTCAGCAATCAGACAATAAAAAGAGATAAAAGGCAAACAAATTGGCAAGGAAGAAGTCAAACTTCCACTCTTCATAGATGACCTGATACTCTACATTAAAAAAAAAAAAAAAAAAAAAAAAACAACCCTAAAGAGTCCACCAAAAAACTGCTAGAACTAATACACATGAGTTCAGCAAAGTTGCAGGATATAAAAATGAATGTACAGAAGTTGGTTGCATTACTATACACCAATAATGAAGCAGTAGAAAGAGAAATCAAGGAATTGATCCCATTTACAGTAGCACCAAAAACCATAAGATAACCTAGGAGTAAACCTAACCAAGGAGAGAAAAGATATGTATGCTGAAAACTATAGAAAGCTTATGAAAGACATTGAAGAAGACACAACAAAATGGAAAAACATTCCATGCTCATGGATTGCAAGAATAAATATTGTTAAAATGCCAATACTAGCAATACTACCCAAAGCAATCTATACATTCAATGCAATCCCTACCAAAATAACACCAGCATTCTTCACAGAGCTAGAATAAACAATCCTAAAATTTTTATGAAACCAGGAAAGACCCTGAATATTCAAAGAAATGCTGAAAAAGAAAACCAAAGCTGGAGCTGGAATCACAATTCCAGACTTCAAGCTGTATTACAAAGTTTTAATCATCAAGACAGTATGGTATTGGCACAAAAACAGACATACGTCAATGGAAGAAAATAGAGAACCCAGAATGGGACCCACAAATGTATAGCCAACTAATCTTGGAGGAAGCAGAAAAAACATCCAGTGGAAAAAAGACAGTCTTTTCAGCAAATGGTGTTGGGAAAATAGAGTGACATGCAGAATGAAACTGGACTACTTTCTTATACCATAAACAAAATAAACTCAAAGTGGATGAAGACCTAAATGTGAGGAAACCATCAAAATCCTAGAGGAGAAAACAAGCAGCAACCTGTGACCTCAGCCGTGGCAACTTCTTACCTGACCTGTCTCTGGAGGCAAAGGAAATAAAAGCAAAAATGAACTATTGGGACCTCAACAAGATGAAAAGCTTCTGCACAGTGAGGGAAACAATCAGCAAAACTACAATGCAACTAACAGAATAGGAGAAGATATTTGCAAATGACATTGGATAAAGAGTTAGTATCCAAAATCTATAAAGAACTTCTCAAAATTAACACCCAGAAAAACAAATAATACAGTGAAGAAATGGACAGAAGATATGAATAGACACTTTTCCAAAGACATCCAGATGGCTAACAGACACATGAAAAAATGCTCAACATCACTCATCATCAGGGAGATACAAATCTCACACCTGTCAGAATAGCTAAAATTAATAACTCAGGAAACAACAGATGCTGGTGAGGATGCAGAGAAAGAGAGGAACTTTTGCACTGCTGGTGGGAATGCAAGCTGGTTCAGCCACTCTGGAAAAAGTATGGAGGTTCCTCAAAAAATTCAAAATAGACCTACCCTATGACCCAGCAATTGCCTCCTACGTATTTATCTGAAGGATACAAAAATGCTGATTCAAAGAGGCACAAGCACCCCCATGTTTACAGCAGTGTTATCAACAGTAGCCAAATTATGGGAAGACCCCCAAATGTCCATCAACTGATGAACGGATTAAGAAGTGGTATATATCTACACAATGGAATACTACTCGGAGATCAAAAGAATGAAATCTTGTCATTTGCAAGGATGTGGATGGAACTAGTGTATTATGCTAAGCAAAATAAGTTGGGCAGAGAAAGACTAATACTGTATGATTCCATTCATGTGGAATTTAAGAAACACAACAGGTGAACATAGGGGGAGGGAAGGAAAATTAAGAGAAAAAACAGAGAGAGGCAAACCATTACAGACTCTTAAATACAAAGAACACACAAAAATGGGTGGAGGATGGGCTAAATGGGTGATGGCCATTAAGGAGGGCACTTGTTGGGACAAGCACTGGGTGTTATAAGTGATGAATTACTGGGTTCTACTCCTAAAACCAATACTACACTGTATGTTAACTAACTTGAATTTTAAAAAATGATTAAAAAAAAAAAAAGAAAATTGAGGGGCACCTGTGTGGCTCTGTTGGGTTAAATGTCTCTTGTGTTTGGCTCAGGTCATGGTCTCAAGGTTTGTGGGTTCAAGCCCCACATTGGGCTCTGCACTGACAGTGAAGAGTCTGCTTAGAATTCTCTCTATACATACACCCCTCCACTACTCTAAATAAATAAAACAACAAGCATTTTTTAAAAAGAAAATTGAATATAAATGCCTTAAAAAAAAGTTTGGGGAAGACCATGATAAAAGTTTAAGAGACAAAAATCACTACTGTGTACACTGTATATATCGTATACTATATAGTACATATATACACACACACACACACATATATATATATAACAGCAACTATAAATACAGTTAATTACCTGCTGTCCATTAAACCAGACCCTCTCCATTTTAAATTCTCTGGAGTTTAAGTCTGGCTTTTTGGGTGAGGCAGGGGATAGGGAGTGTGGAGGCAGACTATAGGACATAGAAGATTCAGGTAGCCTTATCACCCTGTTTTTGGTCCCATGACTCAACCTAATCCTCCATGGTACCTCTTGCTATTAAATCCTGAACAGGTCTAAATTCCCATCAGCAGCACTTGGTTTCCATCTTCTGTTCTCCTTCCAGTCTTTCAAGAATTTATTGACATCTCCAAACCATTGTTGCCTCTTCTCCCATTCTCTAAAATGGCATGGTTATAGTTACTTTACTATCAATTTAGTGGGAATTGGGAAGGACAGAAAGATAAATTAAGGTCTCTTCAATCCATCATTTAACATCACTCTGTTCTTACCCTTTTGATCACCTCCTTCTACCAAAGGTACCTTTTTTTCTATATAGTTCTTTCTCAGCTACCCATATTCCTGCTTGTTCCCCTTCTAGCCCATGGAGCCAACGCCCCACCTCCATTCTTCTATCATCCCACCCATCTTGATCTCCTATTAACCTTTTCCTGTGGGAAACATCCTGGACATCAGACTCAGAAAAAGAATAGACTAGACAAAGGAAAGCTGAGTGTATTGTGAATTTGGTGGTGGTTCTCTGAGAAGATATCTGATTCCTTTCCTTTACAGGAGGTGGCTTCTCAAAGCCCTAGGGACAAAGTCTGCTTTGGCTGCCATCCATCCTTTCTACAGGGCTCCAGGTCACAATCAGCTCCACTCAGCTTATCATTCCTGGAATGGTGAAGTCTCCATGATAACCATTTTCAGGGGTTCTTACTTCTTTTCCTGGTTTAGGCCTTTAATAGAGTATTGAAGTCTGCAAACTTTTCTGTTATTCTAAAATTTTTTGTTCCTTTGGCACATTATACTAGTCTCATTATATATCAAATTTGAATTTCTAAAAGTTTTTTGGCAAATGTATACTACACATGTATACTATAGATAAAACCATATCCATGCTACTGATTCTCACATTTATTTTAAAGTTCTGGCTTCAAGATGTGTATATATAACCGTCTATTCCACATTTCAACTTGATTGCCCAATAGGTGTCTCTCAAATTGACCCAAACCGAAGCACCCAGTTTCAGCACACTTCCTCCAATCTGTTCCTCTCATCATCTTCCTATCTTCCTATCTGAGTAAACTGCAACCTCGTCTTTCAAGTTTCCCAAGCCAAATATCTCGGAGTTGAATGAATAAAAAAAATGTAATTTCGGGGCACCTGGGTGGCTCGGTCGGTTGAGTGTCCAACTTCAGCTCAGGTCATGATCTCATGGACCGTGAGTTCGAGCCCCGCGTCGGGCTCTGGGCTGATGGCTCAGAGCCTGGAGCCTGCTTCCGATTCTGTGTCTCCCTCTCTGTCTGCCCCTCCCCCGTTCATGCTCGGTCTCTGTCTCAAAAATAAACGTTAAAAAAAAAATTTTTTTAAATATGTAATTTATATATTCTCTCTCTCGCACACACACACGAATAATATTCAGCCATAAGGAAAAATACCCTGCTATTTGTGATAGCATAATGCCCTCAAGGTCCATCCATGTTAAGTGAAATAAGTCAGACAGAGAAAGATGTATACCGTACAATCTCACTTACATGTGGAATCTAAAAAAAAAAAAAAAAAAAAAAAAAAAATCAAACTCATAGAAACAGAAATGAGATTGATGGTTTCCAGAAGTCCAGAGAGTTGGGGGAACTGGGTGAGGGTGGTCAAACAGTACAAACTTCCAGTTACAAGATGAATAATTTATGGAGATGTAATGTACAATATGATGACTATGGTTTATATTACTGTATTATGTATTTGAAAGTTGCTAAGAAAGTCAATCTTAAAAGTTCTCATCACAAACAAAAGAATACTTGTAACTATATGAGGTAATGGCTGTTAACCAAACTTGTGGTATTTCACAATATATACAAATATCAAAACACATCATATACCTTAAACTTGTAAGTACCTGACAAGATTCAACACCCATTCGTGATTTAAAAAAAAAAAAATTCAACAAAATAGGTTTAGAGGAAAAGTACCTCAAGATAATAAAGGCCATATATGAAAAATCCATAGCTAGCATCACCCTCAATGGCAAAAACTGAAAGATTTCCCTCTAATATCAGGAACAAGACAAGGATGTCCATTCTCGCCACTTTTTATTCAACATGGAACTAGAAGTGCTAGCCACAGCAATCAAACAAGAAAAAAAAAAGTATCCATGGTGGTAAAAAAAAAAAAAAAAAAAAAAAAGTTAAATGGTAACTATTCAAAGAGGACACGATAGTATGTATGAACAATCATCAAGATTCCACAAAAAACTACTAGGCTTAATTTTAAAAATTCAGTAAAGTGGCAGGATACAAAAATTATATCCAGAACTAACATTTCTATACACTAACAAGGAAATCTCAGAAATTTTAAAAACACCATTTACAATTGTACCACAAAGACAAAAATATCTAGGAAAAAACAAACAAAGAGGTCAAAGACTTTTATCCTGAAAACTTTAAAATACTGATGAAAGGGGCACATGGGTGGCTCAGTCGGTTGGGCATCTGACTTCAGCTCAGGTCATGATCTCATGGCTAGTGAGTTCAAGCCCCATGTCGGGCTGTGGTGGGGTCTGTGCTGACAGCTCAGAGCCTGGAGACAGCGTCGGATTCTGTGTCTTCCTCTCTCCCTTCCCCTCCCCAACTCATGCTCTCTTTCTTTCTTGAAATAAAGTTCAAAAAAAAATACTGATGAAAGAAATTGAAGAGGACACCAATGGAAAGATAGTCTGTGTTCATGCATTGGAAGAATATGATCAAAATGTCCATATTACTCAAAGCTACCTATAGATTCAATGCAATCCCTATCAAAATAGCAGCAGCATGTTTTGCAAAACTAGAATAAATAGTACTAAAACTTGTATGGAACCACAGAAGACCCTGAATAGCCAAAACAATCCTGAGAAAGAATAAAGATGGAGGTATCACAATTGCAGATTTCAAGATATACTACAAAGCTGTAGGAAGCAGAACAGTATGGTACTGGTACAAAAATAGGCACATAGTTCAGTAGAACAGGATAAAGACCTCAGAAATAAACACATATTTATATGGTCAATCTAGGACAAAGGAGGCAAGAATATACAATGGGTAAAAGATGGTCTTTTCAATAAATGGTGCTGGGAAAACTGGATGGATCCATCTGAAAAAATGAAACTGGTCTACCTTCTAACACCATACACACACATACTGAAAATGGATTAAAGACCTAAACGTGAGACCTGAAACCTAAAAATCCTAAAAGGTAACATAGGCACTATTTTCTCTTACATCAGCCATAGCAACATATTTCTAGATACAACTCCTAAGGCAAGGGAAACAAAAGCAAAAATAAACTATTGGGACTACATCAAAATAAACTGCTTTTGCACAGCAAGGTAAACCACCCAAAAAAATAAAAGACAACCTGATGAATGGAAGATATTTGAAAATGATATACCCAATAAGGGTTTAATATCCAAAATATATGAAGAAATCATACAAGGGCACCTCAATGGCTTAGTCAAGCATCCGACTTTGGCTCAGGTCATGATCTCAAAGTTGGTGAGTTTGAGCCCCACGTTGGGCTCTCTGCTATCAGCACTGAGTCCGTTTCAGATCCTCTGTCTCCCTCTCTCTCTGCACCTCCCCAACTCATGCACTCTCTCTTAAAAATAAATAAACCTTTTTTTTTAAAAAAAAAAAAAGCATATAACTCAACACCAAAAAAACAAACAATCCAATTGTAAAACAGGCAGAAGACCTAAGTAGACATTTTTCCAAAGACATACAGATGGATAAGAGACACATGAAAAGATGCTCAACATCACTAATCATCAGGGAAATGCAAATCAAAACCACAATGAGATATCACCCTACACCTGTTAGAATGGCTAAAATCAAGAAGAGAAACAAGTGTTAACAAGGAGATGAAGAAAACAGACTTCCATACACTGTTGATGGGAGTTTAATTGGTACAACCACTGTGGAAAACAGTATGGAGGTTCCTCAAAAAATTAAAAATAAAAATACCATAAGATGCAATAATTCCACTATTTGTTATTTACCCAGGGAAAACTAAAACACTAACTCAAAAAGGTGCATTCACCCTTATGTTTATTGCAGCAGCATTATATACAGTAACCAAAACACAGAAGTAATTTAAATGTTCATCAATAGACAAATGGATAGGACACCTGGGTGGCTCAGTCAGTTATAAACATTAGACATGATTAAGGCTCAGGTCACGATCTCACAATTTAGGAGGTCCAGACCCATATCAGGCTCCATACTGTGAGCACAGATTTCTTTGGATTCTCTCTCTCCTCTCTCTGCCCTCCCCTGCTTATGCACACACTCTCACTCTCTCTCTCTCTCTCTCTCAAAATAAATAAACTTAAAAAAAATAGGCAAATGGGTAAAGAAATTGTGGTTTATAAACAACGGAATATTACACAGCTATAAAAAAGGATGATTGTGCCACTTGAAACAACTTTGATGGACCTAGGGAACATTATGCTAAGTGAAATAAGTCAGACTGAGAAAAACAAATACCATAGGATTCTACTCACAAATGGAATATAAAAAATGAATAAACAAACAAAAGGCAGGGGCACCTGGGTGGCTGAGTCGGTTAAGCATCTGACTTCAGCTCAAGATATCACAGTCCAGGAGTTCGAGCCCCATGTTGGGCTCTGTGCTGACAGCTCAGAGCCTGGAACCTGCTTCGGATTCTGTGTTTCCCTGTCTCTCTCCCCTTCCCCCCACTCACACTCTGTCTCTCTCTCTCTCTCTCTCTCAAAAATAAACAAACATTAAAAAAAAAAAAAAGGCAGAATCAGAACTACAGAGAACAGACTGATGGTTGCCAGAGGGGAAGGAGTTGAGAGTTTGGGCAAAATGGGTGAAGGGGAAAGGGAGATACGGTCTTCCCAGTTATGGAATAAGTCACGAGAATAAAAAGTAGAGCATAAGGAAAAGAGTCAATGGTATTTTAATAGCAACATAATGAGACAGACAGTAACTATACTTGTGGTGAACATAGGATATATAAACTTGTCAAATTACTAAGTCTTACACCAGCAACTAACATAACATTGCACGACAACTATACTCAATAAAACTAAAGTGATGCCTGGTACAGAGAAATCATTCAATGAATACTTATTGAATAAATGCATAAACATACTAGTATATGCATAAAATTTTTTCTGATAGGATGGAGAAAAGGCTAAGTGGTAACCTTTAGAGAGACGGTGCATGAAATGGGAAGGGATATTTTGTTTCTATTCCACACCTTCATATATTATTATTATTTGAATTATCCCATTATGTACATATGTTGAATCTATTGCTTTTCACAAGCTATCTGATGTTTTTTATAATTTTGTGTCCCAGAAATAAGTGATTTTTAAGTAATGAAATGTATATCTGCAATGAGACCTTTCCTCCCAACTTAAGGGACACATCTTTTCCACACATCAATGAAGTTAAATACCCACCCTACTGCCCTATTGCCCACCAGTCTTCTCCCCGGAGGAGTATACCCTACCTCAGCATGGCCCATTCTAAAGCCCATGCAAGGATTTGTAGTGATTATAAGAAAAGAGAGGAGTGTCATTACTAGTGAGCATCATTCCCATCAACTTGGGGATAACCCTAGCCTAAAAATATTTCCAAGTCCACTTTCTGTTCACCAAGCATAAAATTTAGCTCAAGAGTTATACCTTCCTTACTGTATGGACTCGTATATATCAACTTCGCTTTCAGGCCAGCCTTCTTTCCCTGGGATCCTTGATCTCCCAAGTGCTGAGAGGCAGCACAAGGCAGGTGCACCCACTTGCACTTACCACTCTTCCTTCTATCCCATCCACTTCCTCAGCTCAGGCCATCTCTTCTCACCTCCACACCCCACTTCAATTCTTAAAGCCCTCTCCATTTCAACCATGCCTCCAGAAATTGGTTTTTATTGCTGCTATTCTGGGGTTTAAGACAAAAAGCCCCTTAAATCTACAATGGAGTCATAGAACCCCAGACCTCCAAACAGAAAGCTCCAGATATTCCCATGCTATAGATACCTGATGAGTTTATAGCTTAAAAAACAATTTTTTTAAAGCTTATTTTTCAATCAAGTACCCATGGCCTATACAGAAAGAATTTTTGTGATTCATTCCTAATCCAACTATCAAAAGATTACCAGAGCTAAAGTTCTGATGCATTTCCATGATTGTATCACTGAAATTATCTAATGTATTTAAATATGCATATTAATTTATTCACATTTCATTGTAACACAAGCAATAAAACTTCTTTATAAGCATAATTTAAATGGCCAATCATCTCACGATATGGACGCAAAACAATTTACCTTAGTTATTTCCCATTCATTGGATCTTAAAATTGTTTCACTGGATGCACATAATTCTTCTGCACTTTGGATCATTTCCTTAGGAAAGATTCTGAGAACTCAAGGTGCCAAGTTACACAATATTAGTTTGGGGGCTTTCCATATATATAATCTAATATAGGAAGTTAATTACAAATTTATACTCAGAGCAAGTGTGCTCAAGCATTAGACATTTGCTGTTTGATAACTAGAGTTGAACAATGCCAGAGTTAGGGGTACCAACCCTCCATGCAGTCGAAAACCTATGCATAACTTTTTATTCTGTAAAAAAAAAAAATAATAATAATAATAATAATGTTAATGACACTGGCACCTGGGTGGCTCAGTCGGGTAAGCGTTCAAGTTAAGCTTATGTCATGATCTCACGGTTTGTGAGTTCGAGCCCCACGTTGGGCTCTGTGCTGAAAGCTCAGAGCCTAGAGCCTGCTTCGGGATTCTGTGTCTCCCTCTCCCTCTGCCCCTCCCCAGCTTTCCCTCTCCCTCTCCCT